>NW_017731979.1:1049576-1055183 GCF_001890085.2 Hipposideros armiger | reverse complement strand
GGGCAGTTTTGTCCTCATATTATAGATGCCAAGACTGAGGCTCACAGAGGTTTAAGTGACTCCAAATCATACAGTTTAACAGAAACCATGGCCCTTACGGAGCACGAAACATGCCGGAAACTGCTATTTTATACACTTACATGGAATTTTCTCACTCCATCTTTACAACAACGCTTTTAAGTAAAGTGCTATCATTATCCCCAATTCACAAACGCAGAAATGGACAAAATTTAAGTAACCTGCCACGGCAGAGCCGGGTTAGAAACTGAGGTCTTTCTGACTCCATAGCATGTACCCTTAACCCCCATCTCTATTTCTACATGGAGGGGTGCTGTGGGAAACAAGGGGCGGCCGGAGCAGGTGGCATGTGACATCGGATGCGGTGCCTCACTGCCTCCCTCCCAGAGCACAGCCTTTACGGCTGCAAACTGAGGGACGAGAAAAGCCCCGACATGCTAACATGTGACAGAATACACAAAGGTGTTTGCTTTTACAATTTTTGCACTCCTGCGCCTGCTTGCAAAGCTGGAGGATTCAGTTGCCTGCATGGTCCACACTTCACTACTTTCATTCCTCTATTTTATAAAACAGGCAAGGCTGCACTGAGATTCCCAGTTTAAGTACAAAGAAGCCGAAATGCCTCGAGCAATTTTCCACCTCAACTACAGGTTTCGATGCACACCATGAACAAACCGATGTGCCTGAATGGTCGTCGGGGCAACGCTGCTGGGCTCCTGTTGCAACGACTTCCATTTCCGTCTTTCCTGAAAGAGGCCCGAACAGCCTACTCACTGCTAATCAAACTATTAATGGTGTGTCCGTCTGGAGGCCAGCAAAGGGGAGAGAAAACACCACGAACGATGAATGAATGTAAATGCTCTAAACTTGAACCTATTAAGATGACCAGATGGCAAATGCACCAAAAACCAATTCTCCTATGAGAATGCCGACATTTAAAAACAAAGCGTGAACTTGATGTGTGTCTGCACAGCACGTTCAACAACCCTGCGACAAGAAAACAGTTTCACCGTAGGCTCAGAGGTGAAGGTGGCCCTTCCTCAGGGTCTCTTCATTTCCTGAGTCATCCAAACTTAAGCTCTTTAGACACTGGCACACCACATGTACTCCCCTCCCCACCTCCTGACCAGTCTTTGCATCGCAGGAGCATGACTCAGATGGAAGAAGTGGATGGTTGCCCCCAGAAGTAGGCATCGCGTGGCTCTATCTTACTGTGCAAATGTCATGAATAATTCTCCCTGTACTCTGGTTCCACTAGGATTTGTCCTTGTGGCACCATTTGAAGGTCTGGTGACACCTATGGCCCTGTGCTTGGTCTGTCGTCCAACGGCTTTGCTCAGTAAGTTACTCATTCCCTCTGGTCCTTGCCGACTGCTGCTGCTGTCCCCTGAACAGCCATGGCGGGACCCCAGAGGGGTGTGACAGCAGGGCTCGGGTTNCTGCCCTCTACAGCTAAGATGGTGAACAACAGCTCAACCTGGAGCTGGGCTGCCGTGAGTCGCCGGTGATGGCGTAGGCTGCAGCCCCTGCTGCAGTGGGCTGCCATGAGCTACCGTGTGTGACTGAAGCCAGCGTGAATGGCTGGCAGACAGTGTGAGCTGCCGTCCAGAGGCCAGTGACCGATCTGCCTAACCCAGGAAGAGCGCAATGATAATACAACATGGGCCAGTGAAGCAACGTCTTCCACAACTAGACTGTAGAACAAAACGACAGCCATCTTATCTGTTCCCCTCCCCTAATTCCCCAAAAAAAAATCTTAAAAAAAAAAAAAAGATGCTCTAGGTCTGACCCCTTAGTTCTCCAGGAGAGGAAACGGAGGCATAGGGACATGAAGGGACTCAGGGAATTACCTGGATGGAGCAAGGACATCAGATAACCAGGAGCTACTGGCATGTGCACTGGGTGACTCAAGAGGTGTTCAAGAATTAATTATACCTTATTTCACTCTCCATCAACTGAAGAAGCCTAATTCATAAAATCAGTGAAAATATAGGCCCCTGATTTTTTGGACACTTGAAGAGGGCTATGAAATTTCAGTGGAATTTACAACTTCATCTGTTTTATCCAGATGGCTAAGGCTCTCGTAACAAACATTCACGAGACCCACTTCTTAACCACTCAGGTTTTCAAGCACCCTTTGAAAAGCAAAAAGGCCTGAGCTAGTGGCAGCAGAAAGTGGACAACTAGTGCAGGAGGCTGGAGCAGGTTTCTGAGTCCACTCCGTAACTTTGAGCTCTGCAAAAGCTAAGCAAAGGCCTCCAAAGCCTGTAAAACACGGGGTGACAGCTGAGCCCACAAACCTGGGCTTTCGACCCTTCCTTTTCTGAAAACCCGGANTTTATTACCAATACCCATGCATGTTTTGCATTCTCCTCTATGTTCTTCTAATTTAACTATGACTATTTAAATATAAAATGATTACTGGTGTGGAGGATAAACGGTTCCACAACAGAACCGCTGCTGGACCCTGGTGTTAGATGCAGCTAGATCTGGGCCAGAATAGAGACTGCTTCCCATAAATCTTCTCCGCAACTGTGGACCCCTCCCTGTGCGGGTTCCTGGAACAGGACCCTGCCCTGCCCTGGGCAAGTGTGCAAGGCGTTTCCCTAGTGGGAGGTGGGTCATGCCCTAGTATCCTCATCCATCCTGCCCTGTCCTACATAATCACTTAGCGCCTGCCAGGTGGCATGAAAGACATCCATGTCCTCTTGTTGCCCCAAGATGTACCTTGTAGGTAAGTTTTCTTACAAAACTATTGATGTACTGCTGGAGTTGTCAGCCTCTTTCTCTGGTCTCTCGCCCTGGGAAATTTGATGTAATAACTGGTCATTTAAGTTGCCTAAGTTTACCTCTCCCCCTCCATCTTTGAGTAAAACTGATGCTCTGGGAAGATGCATCATGCTTGTCCTCTAATATCGGTTATCTCATTCCAGTCCATCACAGACCCCCCAGAGAACATGTTCCCCAGGATCTTAATAATCAAAAACTTTTCTCCGTTATAAATTTTTACGACAAAATGAAATAATGTACGTACAAGTGCCTGGATCATAATAGATGGTTAAAAGATCGAAGCCAAGTCTGAAATCTAACTGACTTGCTTTCTTTATGAAATTGAACTTGCTTTGAAAACATTCACTAGACAGTCCTGAGCTGTGACAGCAAATCGCAAATATGGTGCTGGGGATGCCCCTGCTGACACCGTTCTTAATCTCCAGTTTCTTGTTGAGAAAAATCAGGAAGAAAAGCAGCAAGGGAAACAGACAGAACAAAACAAAATTCACTGACACACCTTATAAAGAAAGACTGACTAGGTAGGGATGTGAGGTGACAAATTGCATGAGGACCTGAGACATAAAAATCCATGCTCGCGTTTACTACCAAGAAGTAGTCTCTCTGCAGATGAATTTTATGCCATCTGAGGTTTAAGAAAAAAAAATGAAAATGCCATAACTAAACATGATTCCTTCTGGTCGTGGATGCAAATCTACGGCGTTACTACAATCTGTTAATTCAGGCATCTAAGTCTCTGCTGCCTCTTATAGAAGTATTATATTGATCTCATCCCAAATTGCCTCGTTTTCCCTTGTATCCTAATATTTAGGCCACCATATTCTTCAGGATACAGATGGGACACATATCTTAACGAACTAAATATAGGCCTGGGGGCAAGGAATTGGATAGGAGAAAGTACATATTGACCTTTCTAAAAACAATTCCTTTCGTACTTGATGAGGGCTCAGCTCAAAATAAATAATGCTATCTTGATCCAGTTAAACAAATACTTACTGGGTACTTATTGTGGCAAATCCTCATGCTGGGGATTGTGAAGAATGTATAGAACACACGGTCCTTGCCAAGGTGAGTTTACAGTCTGGTAGGAGAGGCTGGACACACATATAAATAACTAATGAAGAGGAGAATGCGATAAAGGCACAAGCAGAGATACAAAGACCTGAGCTGCGGAGAAGTGAGGAGAGATCATTTCCAGGCCAAGGGAGACGGAGAAAGTTTCAAGGAGAAGACAGCACCTGTGTCAGGCTTTCTCCCTTACGTCCACAGGGCCAGCACCACCCAGACTTCACGGCACAGTAGGCATGTGGGGGATGAAACCGGATGAGAAAGACTAAGGCCAGAATGGACTACTAAGAAAATAGCCGCGCATCTGCTCCAAAGGAGAGTCGCTCACGACCGCTGCACAAAGATGGAGGAAAACTGGTGTCTCTGTCAACACCAAGAGCCAACCACTCTGCGCGAGGGCATGGTGGTGCCGAGAACATTCTTCTGCTCATCACCAAGTGCGTGGAGGGCACGCCTCCCAACTCTGAAGCCAATGCCAGCATGATTTTACGCTTCGGACACCCATTCAGGGAAGTGGGCTTGAGAAAGACGAGTGGAAACCCTTGGTGTTTGTAAACACTGGGATAGAGGCACAAGAAGGGACACACTTTTCTTGGTCCACTTTTCCGAAAACAAAAAAGCCTTTAAAAACTATAGCCAAAGCTGCGAGACACGGGAAAGGCAGTGTGGAACCGTCCTCTGTTATACAACTGTCTTCTCGGGGCACGGATTCCTACTTGCTAGTGGTCCCCATCCTGCAGCATGAGAAAGCGAACGCCACTCCAATGCCATTCCAAGGCCAAGTGCAGCAGGGCTGAGACTGCTGCCTCATTTAAAAAGCCATGTGGGTGTGAGATCCCTGTTACCTCCCTCTTCTGTCCGGGTCCTCACACTCCCCATCCTCAGGGAGAACGCTTCCCTCCCTCCGTGTGTTCTCAGAGCCTTTTGCAGACACTGCTGTGAACTGCTCATTGCTGTGTTAGCATTAGGTGGACATACTCAAATGTACGGAAAGTGCCCAGCGCAATGCTGGGCACTCAGCACAGGTAGGTATCTCCCCTCTCACCTGCGATGCCCCGGAGGGGTGCTCTCATTGTCTTATCCCAAGGCCTCACAGAGGACCAGGCACAAAAAGTACTTGTCTGGCTCAATACAGACCCAGAAAAACCCAGCGTCTCCCATCTTGTCCAGGGCTCCCAGAACCGCCATGATTTCCTTACGATGCCACAGCCCCCCATTCCTCTAGGGCAGCGGTTCTCAACCTTCTGAATGCCGCGACCCCTTTGGGGGTCGGACGACCCTTTCACAGCGCTCGCCTAAGACCATGGAAAACAAAAAGATATTTACATGACGATTCATAACAGTAGCAAAATTACGGTTATAGAGTAGCAACGAAAATAATTTTATGGTTGGGGGTCATCATAACATGAGGAACTGTATTAAGGGGTTGCGGCATTAGGAAGGTTGAGAACCGCTGGTCTAGGGGCTCAAAAACATGCGAGGCTGTCCTCCTAACCTGCCAGCTGCTCGATGCCAGCTAACCAAGCCCTCGAAGTCACTCATCACATCAGCAGAATCCAACGTTCTGGAGAGGGCTGGGAGCTTCTAATCAGAGATCTGGCTGCTTTGGGCAGGGCCTGCCTGGTCCTGCGAGGATAATTACTCCGCACCCCCTCTCCTCGGGCTGTCTGCTTTTTCTTGCTTCTAGAAATATCAGACTGGCTTCCGTCTTCCAGAAGAATGAGAAGCCTC
>NW_017731979.1:1032225-1046504 GCF_001890085.2 Hipposideros armiger | reverse complement strand
TCTTACTGTGCAAATGTCATGAATAATTCTCCCTGTACTCTGGTTCCACTAGGATTTGTCCTTGTGGCACCATTTGAAGGTCTGGTGACACCTATGGCCCTGTGCTTGGTCTGTCGTCCAACGGCTTTGCTCAGTAAGTTACTCATTCCCTCTGGTCCTTGCCGACTGCTGCTGCTGTCCCCTGAACAGCCATGGCGGGACCCCAGAGGGGTGTGACAGCAGGGCTCGGGTTCCAGCTTGGGTCTTCCTGGCGATTTCAGAAGCATCTTCCACACAGCACAGGCATGTATGGAGCCCCACACAGTCGAACAGTTCATGTGACTTCTTAATAATGACTGCCAGGTAACGCTACCGCAATGGTGAAAGACGCCCAATATGAATGTTACCTGCATGAATGAAAATGGCTTCCATGCCCAACAGCAGTGGAATGGTTGCCAAATTAAGGGACATCCACACAACAGAATACTGCACAGCCATTACAAAGTACAGTTTGGAGATGTCCAGAAAAGGAAATTCATAGAGACAGAAAATAGATTAGTTGGGGGGGTTTGGAGGAAAATGGGGAGTGACGGCTAATGGGTACAGAGCTTTTTGGGGGGAAGATAAAAATGTTCTAAAATTGGTTGTACAACCCTGTGAATACACTAACAACCATGAAGTATATACTTTAAATGGGTAAAGTATGCTATGAGAACTCTATCTCAACGAAGGTGTTCTAAAAAATGATGGTTTGGGAGACTAGTGACATAGAGAAATGCTCAATATATAATGTTAAGAGGAAAATGGCAGGTTTTAAAACAGGTTACTTAAAAGGATCCCACCTTTGGAGAAACACTCACAGGCACCGAGGTTTATTTCCGTCCACTAACTCTACTCCTATCACCACTTCTCCAGCCAGTTAACATTTACTGGGCACTTAAGCTACATGCCGGCCACTAAGTTTTACACACATTTCTCATCTGCTGTCACAACAACTCCCTGAGACTGGCAGGACGCTAGATGAGATGACCGTGACATACGGACACAAAAAGGACCGTGAGCAAACTCATCCAGTTAGCATGTGGTGGGGCAGTAGAGTTTCAAAACCAGGGCTGTCAGACCAAAGCCTACACGCTCTTAACCACTGCGCCTTGTAATACGTGGCCAACCGTCTTCACAGCAGTGAATGGTGACTGACCTTTATATGTTTTTTGTTACAATATGCCTGTATTAATTTTCAGAATTAGGAAGGGAAAATATCTGTAATTTTGCCAAATCAAAGAAGTTCTAGCATCTGCCGTCTGTTGTAGGCCCTGGGCACAAACCATACCCTGACTACATCACTTCACACCAGATTACCTCCATGAGGGAGATGGGCAGTATTAGGGCAGAAATCTGTAACCCCAAGTAATGAGTTCTGGCTCAGTACAGGCTCTGAACGGCTGGAGGGGAAAGGCCTCCGAGACCAGCTGGAAGTGCAGGGCAATACTTTCCTTGACCAGGGTGCTCACGGCAGTCGGATTACAGCATCTTCTTAGATCGTCCTGGTGAGGCCCCTGCTGTTCTCTGAGGAACCTCATGTCAATTCAGACCAGATGACAGGGGGCTCTCCCTCACAGCGAAGCCCATGCTTAGGGCATGTGAGGTGTCCAGCTGCACCAAGGCTAGTACGGTCCCCCAGTCGAAACCATTACAGCTGCTGCTGTGGGCGACACGACAGCAGTTCCCAAGCCACTTGTACAAATGACTTCCAGCTCTGTTACCACGCTGATCTCTGTTACCCCTCTCAATCCATGGCATCCGGCTGTGGTGCAGGTG
The DNA here is from genome assembly GCF_001890085.2 of Hipposideros armiger. Lineage (NCBI taxonomy): Eukaryota > Metazoa > Chordata > Mammalia > Chiroptera > Hipposideridae > Hipposideros > Hipposideros armiger. Next base: position 1,044,707 of record NW_017731979.1, on the reverse strand, counting down.
TGGCTGGGATTTCTGTTATGGAGGACGCTACCGTGCTTTGAGCTTTGACTTGCTTTCTTTCACTGAACACCGTGTGAACTTGCACAGCTGCAACACCGCCAAGTGCAGAGCAAGCACCCAGGACCTCGGATGTATTCATTCCACTTCTGAGGGGCTACTGTGTCAGAGGCCCTTGAAGGTCGGCTGGTCCAAGTCCATCACTTTACAGATGTACAGAGTGGTCTGGGTGCGTGGCTCTGCAACCGCTCAAAGCTCCACAAGTGACCCTGGTCTCCTGACGCCAGGCCTCCCAGGCAAATACGTCACTGGCCCATATTAAATGTGTAGCTAACTAAAAACTCCAGGTGTTTTCAAACTTTAAAAAGTCGAGTCACTTTTACGTTTTAAGAAAAAAAGAGCAAGCTCTAAAATAGGGACTAAGTAGTCATACAGATGTGTTAATTCTTTCAGTAAAAGAGCTTGGACCACTGTGACACGCTGTACTTCTGCATGGGGGCAGCCTCAGATGGTGCCATCCCGGTTCTCCCTGGAGAAAACCCACCATTATTAATCAATGGTGCCACACAGCCCGATTTTTTTCAAATGATGGTCGAGTCGACACACCCAGCAGCCCTAAATCACCACTTTCCTCCTGTCCTGCCCCCAAAGGGAGGGATGTTTGATGTTACAGCTCGTGCCCTAGCTTTCAGGGAGAGATGCTTGTAATCTAATTCCTCAATTTGTCAAACAGGACATTTTCATTGCAACTGGCCCCAGCTGGAAACGAATCTCTCCCACATACATCCCCAACAAAACATAAAACATAAAAGGCATTTAACAGAGGGAGACAGAGAGAGATGGATTGTTTCATCAAATCAAACTGAACAGGCCTGAAATCAAGCCAATACCACAGCCGTGGGGGTGCTGACCCCTATTACCCACCCTGAACTTTCCCCCCTTGGGGCTTCGCTCAAGGGGTGTCCTCTGCCTGGAACGCTCGGCTCACCTCCCCCTCATGGTCTGGGCCAGGAAGGCCCTTCTCAGATCTCTGCACATGGAACCACTCGCACTCCCAGCGCCATCCCGAGGCAGTGTGACGGAGCACACCAATTGATGAGGCTCACGCAGAGAACAGGGGACGTTACTGTGGCTACTGCTTCAAATCCAAGAGCAACAGGCTCTCTCTGAGGCTCCTCTGTTTACTGCTCATGCTGGATCAGAGTAAGAATGTCAGAGCCGCTACCTGGGACTTTTCGTTCCACTTTGATGAAACTGTCTTGATTGGTCAGAGCTTCCTGTGCTACTCCCTGCTGCTGCTCTGCCGTCTAAAGGTGCTTTCACTGAAGACTGAACGCTTGGGACCATCACGGGTCTACGTCGCCATCCCCACTGGCTGTGGGTTTCGTGAAACACACTCCAGCTCCCTCTCCCCCTATTGAGAAAGGAAACCTAACTGTGCCTTTCAACCCATCTACACCACGGGCATTTCTTGAATATTCAATCCCATTTCAAATGAAATAACCACTTTTATACTAGTTTCTGTGATTATGTAACTGTAGGTTAGTTTATGTTATTGTTATTTGTCCACTGTCAAAAAAAATACAAAGAACAACTAGTTTTACTTCAACACTTAAAAAAATTCATAATTCCAAATATATAATGGAATTCGACATCAATAGAAATGCGAAAGATTCCAGAATGCAAAAGAACTTTTCTTTTTCTTATCAAAAAACTCTAGGGTTTTTCCTTCGAAATGGCTGAGAGTAGAATGAAAAGCTGCTTCCCTAGTTAATCCCACCCTAATTTGCTTTCTACTTCCCTTCTCACCTCTGCCAAGTACAATAAAAGGGTCATCTTTACCAACGTGCCCACCTGGGAGGGGAAGCCACTGACCTGCCAATGGCTGTGCAGGACCTGAAGGCACACGCAGCATGCGGCGCACAATTTTAATCACATTTTTATAAAAAATACTTTAGAAGATATGTTTACATAAAACTCTAAGAAATGTGTAGTGGCTTGAGAGGAATGTTTTTTAAAAGGGGAAAATAATAAAGTGATGCATTGTCTAAGAAAAATGTACTCATATTACAGAAAGAACTGGCGGTGGTAACAATGCATAAAGATTCTGGCACCAAACAGTTCAGCGTCGCACGGTGAAGCTCTGTCCGGAGGCCACACCATGCCATGCTCTGTTCTGCACAAGCGGCTCTCAGACCTCAAGTGGCAATGACAGTGACACAGCTTTCTATCTACCACTCATCTAGGCCCACTTGCCCACCGGAGCCAGTTGGATTACTGGAAAGGTCATTTTCTTTAGAAAATTATAGAATTATAATTATAAATTATAATTTTGGTGTATAATTCCAAAGAATTATGCACCAAAATGTTAACTTTATCATCTTTAGATGATGGGATGATAGGTGATGTTTATTTTCTTCTTTATTTCTACAATAAATAGGCACTGCTATTATAATATAAAAAATAAGCATGGCAGGGCATTTCCCATCACGAAATAGACTTCTATCCCAATGGTCACAATACCAAAAGATGAATACCTTCACTGATCACGTGGTTAAAATGAAACTCTCTCACAAACTAGCAGATGTACTTATACACTCAGCCATATTTCTGGGGGGCCCATTATGCAACAAGCATGGCACTCTCCCATGGAAGCTGAGATGACAGAAGGCGGTGGCGCCACAAGCAAGTCCCAGGAAGCCCCACAGGTTCGGGGCCAGGCACGTGCAAGGATGGGGACCAGGGAACCACAGTTCGGAAAGGCCTCTTCAAGATGGTGGCAGGCGTGGTGCTCCTGTGCTATAAAGGGGAGGCAAGGAAACACGAAACAGCAAGACGCTTTCGAGTGGCTTCTGCGCCTTCGGGCAGCAGCAAAAAAAGGCAGGCAGAGGGGCGGAGGGCTCCAGGTGTGGCTGCTCAAGGGGAGCGGCGTTACCCCAGAAACCACGGAAAGCTACGTTAGCGCACACACAGCTACACCTTCATTTCCAGGTAACAAAACCCGGGTGTGTCAGGTCTGCTTCTAGGGGAACAGAAAGAAAGACACGTGATACAATGCTGCCACGAGCTCCAGCTCTTCGTTCATTTACGGCTGAAGTCTACAGACCTCGGCCTCCCAAACGCTCTCCCTGCCCTCCGCTCAATCAGCTAGAGCTCAGGAGAGGACGTGCTGTATTCGGTTTGTTTTGGGGGCGTTTTACTTTTAAACCAGGAGAAGAGTAAACAAATTTGAATAGAACTTCATGCCATGAAGCAGAAAGGGTCAGTTACCTTGCTATTATTCCACTGTTCCTCTCAACCACTCCGATGGCTTAAAAGCGACGTCTAGCTATAGCATGTGACCAAAATAAACTTGGACTTAATTTGGAAGAAACGAAGCACAAAAGGAACAAAAGGCCTACCCTATTTCATGTGTGTAGTGATTTCCTGTTCCTTTCACACTTGTGGCAGCAGCCCTGTGCCGTAGTCAGAGAACTTCTTATACTGTAACACTGGCAAAAGTCCCCTTTCAGGCGCTGGAAAAATTGAGCATCTCTCTCAGATACCCACAGTTCTCCACTTACTAATATAAAATAGCAATGTGATTAAGAACAGTCACCCCACTAGCAAAGTACTTCATTAATCAACAAACCTTCCCATGAGGTTATCCAAACACACACCACAGCTTCACGCCTCCCTTTCGGAAGAGCAAGCCCCTCTCGCCTTTCCCTCGCTACCTTCCCGTGCTCATTCTCATTCCAAACCTCTCTTTGGTCACTGGCGCTGCTTTGCCACTGACAAGAGAGGCGTAAGGACGGCTGACTTGTTCTCTCCACCCTCCAGAGCGCACTGGGCTCCAGAGAGCTCAAGCACGCTTCCTGCCATCACTTCCTCCCCTGCCACCAGCCTCATCTCCTCCACTGCCATCTCGGGCTGTGTTCCCTTTCTTTCCATTTGATGGCCCTGACCATCCGCATCACCACCAGAATGACCCGACTGGACCCCTATTGTGCTGCAGGCCTTCCACCAGCATTTAGACAGACTAATTCACTTTAGCCTCACGCTCATTCAGCAAGGTCAGTGTAGGAGCCCTACTTACAGAGGAAGACACAGAGGGTCAAAGAAACCAAGGCGCACACAGGTGGAGTAAAGTGACAAACAGTGAGCAACACGGCCAGGAGCCAAACCCAGGTCCATCAGAGGCTGGACACACTTACTGCTCCTCAGAACTGGCAAAGGGAACGATGGGAAGTGCCCTGTTAACGTACGCTGGAACATGGAGGGCTGTGATCCAACCCAGAAATCATCAGTGTTTGGAGAGTGTACAGCCAGCCACGTGGAAAAGAGATGGAAAGGGACAAGCAGGAGGCAGACTCTGGGCCTGCCTTTGCCTCTCATGGTGACAAGGGTACAGCAGCCCCGGCTGCTGGGGACTGCTCTCTACCCGACCCCGCAGCTGACTCCTTGTGCTCTTTGGCAGGAGACGGACCATCGGGGTTGGGGGGAGTTGGGGGCAGCTAAACACAGCTGATGAGATGGCCCTGTGAACACATCAGGGGTAGCTACTCTGCAAGCATGAGCCTAAGCAAGAGGCTGGCAAAACTGTCATGGAAACTATTGCTTCTTTTATGGTGCTGCTGAGTCAGTCCAATGACTAGCAATATGCTTTCAGGATGATAAAAAAAAAAGTGCAAACTCCAGGCACCTTAATGATTATGAAGTATGATTGCTGGGAGATGAGATTTCCAAGGGAGACACGGGGAATGGAGGTCCAGGATGCGGGCCTGCAATGGGGACTGCTCAGCCCCAGTCGCTGCCTGCCAGGAGCCCACGCCTGGGATGAAAATGCTGCACAAAGAAGCCTCAGAAACAGCCCTCTGAAAACACTCAGGCCCCCACTCGTATGACTCAAGATAAATGTGTGCTGAAAGGATGATCAATCAACCCAAGGCAATGATTCTTGCCTCACACTTAATAATCACAGTAGGGGAGAAGAAGGCAGAGTTAAACAAAGGTGTGTGTGCCCGCGCACGTGCGTGTGTGTGTGTGTGTCTGTGTGTGTGTGTGCGCGCGCGCGCACGCGCACGTGCACGTGTGTGTGGCTGCAGGTCTATGGTTCCCATCCTTGCTAGCCATGTGGTCTGTGGACCAGCAGCAGTGGCATCATTAGAGCTTGCTGGAAATAAGGCCCAGAATATTGGGCCTTATCCCAAACCTACTAAGTCAGAACCAGCCTTTTAACCAACTCCCCAGGTGATTTGTATGCACATTATAGTTTGAAAAACAATGACCTGGGTCGATGAAACACCTTCAAAGCAAGCTGTATGAGGACGAGGCAGCAAACTAAAGGAACTCTATGTGCCTGCTATGTACCAGACACGGTACTTAAGAGAAATAATAAAAGAGTGAGACAGGATGAATGGTGTCAGCATCTATCCTGGGACACAACAGGAGTCAGAAACCTGCAGCACTCTTATGATCTGGGCGAGGCAGGGCAAAGCCAACCCGGGAGAAACACAGCACTTTTTGATAGTCCTCACTTCGCTGTTAGTTACCAAATACATACATACATACATACATATATACATATGTATACATATATATACATATACATATATACATATATATATACACACACACACACACACACATATATATATATATATATATATATTTAGCTATTTGCATCCTCAGTAAAAGATGCTAGGGAGGCAGAATGGGGAATTTTACTCTGCACCCAAACCAGACATGAGACCCAGAAGAACGGCCGGAACAATGTTAAAACACCAGTGAAACCATGCAAGAACACTGAAGAGGAACTATTTCTTTATCAAACATTTCCAGTTAGAGGCAAAAATCCCCTCACAGCTTACGATAAGAAAACGGCAAAAACTGAGCTCATAAGCAACTCTGAGAGGCAGTCGCTGGGCTGGCAGGTCACAGGGCACTGATAACTCTGGCCCAGCGATAGGGACAAGGGTATCTCTTCCCAGTCAAGCTGCTTCCTTCTGTTAGCCAAACCAGCCTTCAATAAAACATCAATAATTAAAGAGCACTCAACTGAAATTAATAATGCAATAAATGAGCTATTATGGGGAGGTTCCCTCTTACTTTATACAGGGCTTGAAAAATGCCCTGTGGGTGGCTTGAAAAATGCTATCAAAGATGATGGGGTTTTTTCTAACAGCCAATACAAACAGAAAATGCACAGCTTGTCTGTTTGTCAAAGTCTACAATTTGGCACCAGAACAGGAAAAGTCTACAATGTTTCTAACATGAAATCATGGGCTCTTAAAAAACAAACAGCAATAGTTACATTCTCCTGGAAGAATCAACCACATAGAAGCCACCAGCAACTAAACATATGGCAGCAAACGTAACTCACAAGGCGAGCTCCAGGGAAATTACTCAGTGGTCAGAGCATCCCCACACCCACCTCCCAGCAGTCGTTCTGTGCACTGAGGGGTGGGGGTGGGGGGGTATAGCTATCTGCTCTCCCTTCTGGCTTTCAGTCCTGGGGTAATGGAAACAGAACCAAGTTCAGGGTCAAGAGAAGAGAATTTAAGTTCCAGCTCCAGCACATCCACTAAAGCGCTTGGACTCTGCAGTTCCTGGGATATCCTCATCGTTAGCAAGGACAACTACACACAATGCCACTAGGATCAGAAAGGAGAGAGCGATAGAAGTGTGTGTGTATGGGGGAGGGGGAGAGACAGAGATATATACCCCAGGGGACCCCCAGAAATGGGCAAGAACTACAGGAATACAGAATTCTCATTCTTCTCCCTAAGACTATGGCGCAAGCCCCTGGTGGCAGAGGCTCTGGGACCTGCCTCCGCCCTACTCTAATCATCCAGAAATGGCAGCTATGACACGCCTCTACCTTACGTCCTATCTCTTCTCTTCAGGGTCAAGGTCTCCCAAAGGTGCCACTCAGCTAATCAGATCAGCTCCCTGGCACTGCGGTGCTAAGGAGCGCAGCCTGGAAGCGAGCCAGCGCTCTCACACAACACACACGCACATCTCCTAGGTCCGCGCTGTGACCCCGTGGTTTACACGACCGGTGCTGGGCTGTGACTGCACATGCCTCGGGTCCCTGCACTAAGGAGCTCAGGGAAATAGAAACGAAGACACACGAAAACAAGGGTGTGCGGGCGGGACCAGCGCTCGGGCCACAGATGTAAATGGGGCACTGAGATGTGCTTGTAAAATAGCCAGGCGGAGAAAAACACATCCGGGTGTTCTCCCGGAGAGGAGCTCTAAGTGTAGCTGGGAGGGACAGAGGGACAGTTTCTCAGTGTAAGATGGCGAGAGCTCTATCGGTCAATAACCCGCCTTCTCCGAGAAAGGTGACATGTAGCCTGAGGGCCTGTTTGACTGCGTGAGGGAAGCAAGTTTGGGGTGAGAGCAGAACTGCTTGGGGCAAGAGGGAGGAGGAAGAGGCCTAGCACCTCTCTTTCTCTGAGGCTCCAGCTGCTGAATAAGCCAAGTCACTCTGAGGGGGCTCCCCTAGTCTTAGGTTGACCCCGACTTGGAGAAAGAGGCCACTGCTTGATATAGGCATTCAATGAATATTTAATGAGCCACACGTGCTCTGTAAATAGGCACTGGGTAAGTATAAATACAAAACCAGCAAGACATATTCATTCTGTAGATTTTAGTCTAGTTTTTGTCTCCACAGAGTAAGGCCTGTAAATCAGCAAAGGTGCTGGGTGCCTTGATTTTGCCAAGAGAACGGGTCTGAGCATCCAAGCAGGCTTCATCAAGGAGCATAAGCTGTCAGAGCTATAACGGTCTCTGCAGAGATCCTGTGCCACCGGGTCTTCTTATCGGACGGAGGCTGCCACGCCTCTGGGGTCCACACCCCTACTATTTGTCAGAAAAAAGAAGAATTTCAGGCCAGGAAAAAAAGGGGTGAAGTGATGGTCTCGTGGCAAACCACTGCGAGCAGGAGGAAAAAAGGGAAGCGTGTGCAAGAGCAGTTGGCGCCATGAAAATTCTACCAGGCAGGCCGGGACAGAGGCGCACAACGGAAGAATTCTGAAGTTCTTCCAGAAACAATCGCCAGAAAAACTGCAATGTCCAACATTTCATCTCATGGATGGATCACTGAGTTCCTTAAGAAAATTGCTGACTCCTCAATTCCTAATTTATGTTCATTCTGAGAACAACTCTTGCAAAACAGCTGCCAGAAGGAATCCAACTCCACTACACCCTAGTCCTTTGGTTTTCAAATTCTTTGTGTTAATTGAAATTACGTGTTTCACACACACACACACACATGCACATGCACACGCACACGCACACACACACGATGCTGTGCCTCAAGGAAGACAAGCTGAAACCACTGCATCCAGAGCAAGGCAAGGGCCCCTGGTGTGAGAAAGGGGAACAGGCGTGGTGTCTGTAAAGGATATGGAGGTCAGAGTGACAGCATGTCCAGTGTCCCCTCACTGGGGAAACAGCCCTGATGCTCCTTGCCCAGGGTGGCCACCTCAGACCAAGGCAGACACCTGATTCATGGGAGGCTCCTCCACTGGCCGGCCAGTGACCTGCGAGGCAGCCCACTGTGGGGGCCTCTGCCCCACAGAGCAACAGTTCTCAAACTTCAATCTCAGGACCCCTTCCCATTTTTAAAAATTTGGAAGACCCCAAAGAGATTTGCTATTGTTTGAAAGTGGGTAGTATCCATTGCTGATGGCTGCAAGAGAAACGAAAACTGAGGGAACTTTGCAAACTCAAGAACACACAATTGCTAGCTGTCACATGACAACACCATCACACATCATGTAGCGTCTGGAAAACCCTGCTGCGCGTTGCTGAGAGAGTAAGAGTGAAAAGGGCAAATACTGTCTTGCTATTATTATGGAAGTAGTTCTGGCTTCACAGAGCCCCTGAAATGGACCACCACAGACCGACCCCAAGACCAAAATTTGAGAATCTCTGCACAGGGGCAATGACAAACAGCTAAGCAGTCAGAAAGCTCATTCCAGAACTCGTATGAGCAAGTAAGAAAAGGCTTGGCCAGTCAACAGCAAGCAAATAATGGCACAGGCTGGTAAAGAACGGGACTGAGTTCCGAGATATTTTAAAAGGTAAGCATGTGCTTTCCAAGTTAAACTATATTTTTAAAGTTTGCTTCAGCATCTACTTAAAACAACTATCATCTTAACTCCAAATAAATGGTGCATGCTTCAAATAAATGACAGAAATACCAACTGAGAGCGCTCCTATCGTTAACTGGCAGTTGGCTTCATTTCCCAGGCCATCAGCCACTTGCCTCTGATTCCTCACCGATGCTCAGCGCAACGTGTCACTTCTCCAGAAATGACTCCACAGTGTAAGAAAAATAAACATATTCCAGAGAGTGTATCATAACCCTTTTTCATAAGCCATAAATTCTGAATGCTAATTAAGCTTGCTAATCCCCCCAAATAATCAAGTCCTAACACATCCATGATCATTAACAGAACAAAAAAGAAGTTACTGCCATAGGCTGAATGTTTGCATCCCCCGACATTTATGTGTTGAAATCTTAGCCTTCCAAAGAGATGGTATTAGGAGGTGGGGCCTTGGGCAGGTGATTATCTCATGAGAGGGAGCCCTCATGAATGGGCTTAGTGCCCTTATGAGAGGGACTCCTCAGAGCTACCTCGCCACTTCCACCCTGAGGACACAGGAAGTCTGCAGTCCACAACCCGGAAGAGGGCTCTCTGCAGAGCCCGACCACGTAGCACCTTAACCTTGCTTGGACTTGCAGCTTCCAGGCCTGTGAGAAACAAATTTCTGTTGTTTATAAGCCTCCACGTCTGTGGGGTATTTTGTTTAAGCAGCCTGCACGAAGGCAGAAATATAATCCTATCAGGAGATAAAAGCTGGGTGTGTATGGAGCAGATAGTGGGAGGTTTCCTTCCATCTCATGAAAATTAAAGTACCAAAGGCTGGCACAACCTTGCCCACAGACTCTCAAGGAGCTCTGTAACACCTGTTTTCTTGTGTTTCCTGTGGTTTTTATAATAATATTTGAGCTTTCCTCTATCCCCAACCTGAAATCTCCCCCTTTCACCAAAACATTCTCTCTTCTAAGTTTGAGCAGAGAGTGGCCAGTGGCCAGTCTTGCTAACAGGACCCCTTGATCCTATAATCTAATATGCACATAAAGGAGTGAGAACCAATTCTCCATGGGGATGGTAAGAGTTTACAGCTACCATCTGTATCAAGTCATTTACTGTGTACCCACGTAGAGCATGAGGTGCCTAACAGCTGTTATCTCATTTGGGCCTCACAAACATCCTTTCAATACCTATTATACCCATTTCACAGATGATGAAACAGGCCCAGTGGCCTAAAGTGGCTTGCTTTAGATCACACACTGAGGCACCGGCTAAGGGGTTCATGATGCCTCATTCACCCTCACAGCAGCTCCATGCACGAGGATAGTATAAATACTACAGGTGAGAATAAAGCACGTATTTACAGGTGATGCTGGGAGCAAGGCACCAAAGGCACAGAGACATCAAGGAACTTGTCCAAAATAGCACAGCTCGTAAGCGGCAGTGGCAGGCACTGAACAGCACCTACCTTAAATGGTGGTTGTGAGGTTTAAATGAGTGGAAGCAGTTAACTTAGAATCGCCTCTGACACACAGCAAGCATTCCATGAAAAACAGCTGCTCAAAGCACCACACATACAGGAAGTGTTCAAGAAAGGGCAGCCAGCAGCAGCAACAGATGTGTCAGGGACATAAGGAGCAGGACCCTCTTCTAAGCACATGATCCCAACTATTCCCAAGTAACTTTGGTGCCCACAGTCACCCCGGCAAATATTCTGCCGTATCTCCAAGGATTCCAGCTGGTCGAGCACATCTGTGGAATTTGTTCATTTCTGCTATTAAAAGCATGCAATGGGCTGCGGTGGAAAATGTGCGTGCTGGGTAGCAGTGGCCCGGGTTCCATCACCTTCTGACTGCACAGCACCTGTGTCCCTGGGTTTCCTCAGCTGCAGACTGAGGACAGTCCCCACCCACTTCTCTGCCACACCAGGGCTGACACCCTGCTGCTGCTCTGGCCAGCTTGGGGTTCCAACAAATCACAGACCTCCTTGGCGGTTTCCCCAGGGACAGCAGTTGCTGGGCTCTTTCTGTTGAGTACTTGCTCCAGAATTGGGGCTACTGGTCTGACCATCAGACTCACAGGGTAGGGACAGAGAAGAGAAACACCCAATACCCATGGGCACCTATTTCCCAACCTTGGCAGTGTATGGGCACCCTGGGAGAAAGTGGGAAATGAATCCTCAAGTTTAGGCATTCTAGGTAAGCTTACCAAATACAGCTAGACGCTTAGTCAGGGAGACTTTTTAAAAAGAAAATATGGTCTTTGTCATGGAAAAAACCATGGGCGCCCTAGTCATCACACCAGGAATCAACGCATGACCCTCTGTGAGGTTGTAATCAAGTTAGCTTCTCTGAGCTATCAGTGCTTCATCAATACCTCACAAAGTAGGATAACTCACCCTGAAATTCTTTGTAAACTGTAAGGTGCTAGACAAACGTTAAGATGCCAGGAACCTTTTCAGCTGTTAAAGGGCTGCTGTGGAAAAGATATGGACAGATAATTTAGGTCTTTGTGGAGGAGAGCAAGTTTTAAGAGTCAGAAATTTACAAGTAACCTTGAATAGAGCCCAGGGGCCACAGGGGAAGGTGACAACCAAGAATGGGAAGTGGGGAAGAGGAAGGGGAGGAGATGCTAAGCGTGGCTGTCACAGGGTCAGCATGGGGCAACGCGCTTCCACTCGAAGGCAGTGGTCTTTTTGATCAGTTTCTAGAATTTTTAAAATTATTTTTCCTTCCTCACAAAACCATCTCAGGGCTCAAACACAAAATCAATTGCTTAAAACATAAAACACAATGTGATGATCAATTAAGTGTTTAAATCAATAAAAGCACTAAACAGCTCTGTCTGGTTCTGTGCCCTGCCTGGGCAGTGGCTACAGTCTCGGGGCTGATGAGAAAGCTCAATGATCTGAAAAACGAGGTGTTTGACCTCCACGATCACCAAGGGTCCCTCTGGCTCTAAAATGCCAAGTTTATATTATCTCCCTTGAACTCTTACAAATCCTGAAACTCCTCCCCATTCCCCTCCTGGTCAGTCCTACAGACACTGTTTCTCCCAGACTCTCCGTAGTCTTGATTCTGCCATGGTTCACCTTTGCCTAAATTCAAGTTCTGTCGCCCCGCTGCCATGTGTGTGCACGGGTACACACGCATACATGTGTGTTCGCTTGTTCATTCAAATGGGGCACCTTCTACTGGCTCCTGGGCTTTGGAGATTAACAAACGAATAAGTCCCAGTCCCGTCCTCAAGAGAGCAATGCAACAGACTTGGAACCAACGTCTCAACACAGTGGCTTCCACGTGAAGAGATGGCTGAGCTAGTTGGGGAAGGGTGTGACCCCATGAAATTTACTGTTTGTCAAACATCATACAGTCGTGAGAAAAGAATGGGTGG
>NW_017731979.1:1024416-1030825 GCF_001890085.2 Hipposideros armiger | reverse complement strand
CTGGCACCTCTCCGAGTCTGTGTTTCCACAATCCGTAACGCTGGGACCTGAGAACCCATCTCCTGAGGCTGATGCAAAGACTAAATTATGCAACGACTCTATCTTGGCATTGTTTCTAAGGGTTCACTGGACTGAGCTATGGGGGAAGCAGCCAGCTACACTGGAAGGGGTGAGGGGACCCCCTATCCTTAACACCTACAGATGCCTCCCCACGAAGCCTGAAAGCCCATGGCTGTGGGGTCAGGACTCCATGCAGTGTCCAAAGCGCCCACAGTCCTGGGAACGTGAGGGCTGTAACACCTTCCCAGACCTTAGAATCTTTACGAGAGTCACGGGTGAGCTTTTTTTCCCAGGAGAGTTTGCCGAAAGCAGACTCTGGTAAGGAAGATAAGGCCCTAAGCCAAGGCAATCATGCTGGGGTGGCGAAGGGGATGTCCTGGAACCCCAAGAAGATACAGGAAGTCTTAAAAGGGCAAAGAGGATGAACAAGGGCACCAAATGGGCAAGGATGGCACCAACCATGGAAGACTGTGGCCTTAGAGACAAACCCCGGCTGCCCCACGGACCTGTACGCCTGGGTCCTCTCTACACTCAATGCTCTCATGTGCAAAATGAAGCTAAGACTTTCCTTTCCAGGATCCTGTAGGACACCACATGTGAAGTACTTGGCATAGAATCCAGAACCTTCTACCGGGAGTCAACCCTGACTTAAAGAACTCCACTCTAAGCTCAAATGCCACTGGAAAAATGCTCCAGAAAGCCGCTGCTTGGACTCCATACAAGAGCGGAGGCCCACCACACTCAGCGGAAATCTCAGACTGAATGGCCGCTCCGACTTAAGAGTGGGACTGAGCCAGTGCGGCCTGAGAAAACCAGCGGTGCTTGGGTCTCCAGGTCGGCCCAGGAAAACCTCCTTACAATCTCCTCATGGAACGAATTCACATGACAAGTGATGGGGCTCCCTAGCCAAGGGCCAACTCAAGGACATCTGATACACGACTTGGCTTCTAAAAAATTATGTGCCAACTCTCCTAAAAGGGAAGTTCTCAGCTGCTTTTGACACCTCCTCCTCCTCCGCTTCTCCTTTCCAAGGTTACTCCCAAGGGGCTAGGGCGTGGTCCACCTCGCTTCTCGGGGAGCCCCCCTCCAAAACAGCTCCCACCCCACCCTCGGCCAAGTGTCAAGTGGGAAACAATCCAGTTAGCTGATTCCCAACCATGCGTGAATCATGTGGCAGTAGTAGGATCTACAAAGACACCTGCTAACCCAAAGGCGTTTCTCCCCTGACGCAGCCTATGGAGTTAGCAAGCCACGTGAGGGCATCCAGGCAGCAAGGGGGACAGCGGAGGAGCTACCTGAGGCCAGGTGACAGCCTGCCAAGGGGCGACATAGGCTCCATGTCTGTTTTTCTATACACCCTCCCTCTTCCTAGCAAGTGCTATTTCTGTATTCCTCAACTCGGGCAGCACAGGCCTTCAACTTACTTCCCTGGTGAGAAGTGACCACTAAGGCTGGGGGGCTGACAAGGCAGAGCTGCCTGCTTCCCCAGGACACTGATGACATCGGCTCGCAGCGTTCCACTCTACTAAGCAGCCTGCAAACACCCACACTCACTCCTTTTCCCCTTCACGACTCTCAGTAACTTCCAGCGCACCAACACGCAAAGGAGGGCATCAGCTCACCCAAAGCCCAACTTTCTCCTTCGTTAAATCAAAGCTCTTCCTGCATGGAAAGATTTCTCACAGGCTGCCCGGGGCTAGGGGCGGAAAGTGGCACAGACGACCTTTCTAGGGGAATCTGGCACGATGACAACGAGATCAGAAGTTTATGAATACACCTGGCTCTTGGCCCAATAATTCTACTTCTAGGAATCTGTCATCACTGGAGCAGACAATAACAGATGTATTCAAGTATTTACTGTTCTCTCCTCAACAGTGGGTCCTCCTTTCAAAGGGCAACTGCTGAGCCAACTGTTCCTCAGTTGGGGGCAACTTAAGGGAAGGAGAAATACCATTAATACAATGACATGCCTTATAAAATGTTACTGAAGACTTTTTAATGATGTGGGAAATGATCATGACACGGTGAATGAAAATAAGGACAGAGATCTATCTGGAAGAAATACCGTCGTCAGTGACAGCGGGGACTCTCTCTCCAGCCGGTGGGATTAGGGATGACTTTTGAATTTTCTTTTTTATGCTTTTCCTAGTTTTGTTTTTNTCGCGGGTTATGAGAGGGTCACAACGATGTGGAAAGCTCAGAGAAGACTGCCTGGTACCCAGGAAGGGTGCAAGACACGGAGGGGACTTCCCTCTTCTTCCTGGGGGTGTCCAGAGCTTGCTCAGTCCTCTCCCCACCTGGGCCGCCAGAGGGTAGGCGCCCGGGGACATGGGCAGGGAGCTGCACACCCCAGGTCCCCCATTCACCTGGGAGCAGGGTCGGGGGAGCCGGGGAGGTGTGGCTCCCCAGCTCCCCAAATCCCCTTCTTTCCCAGCTCAGACATCAAAACAATCTAGCTGCCAGGCAGCGGCGGCGAACGCCAGCAGCGAGGTGTCCCGCCACGGGCCAGGGTCCCCGCAGGGGCGCCCTGGGTGGGCGGGGGATCGAAGGGCGGTCGCGACCTACCTCCTCCAGCAGCGTGACGGTGTTCCTGCAGTTGTGCATACGCGTGGTGAAGCTGGACGTGGTGGGCGAGTTGTAGTCTTCCGTGGTCTCTGCGATGAACTCGGAGACCGAGATCTGGTCCGGCATCCTGCCGAGGGGGGCGAGACACAAGCGGGAACGGGGGGTGAGTCACGGCGCAGGCTCCCGGGGCCACGGGCCGCCCGGAGGCTCATGAACGCCCCGCGCAACCCGCCGCCCGCCGCCCGGCCTGGCGCGGATCCTGTCCTCGGCGGTGACGGCAGGAGAAAGGGCGGGACGGCTGGCAATGCAGGCGGCGGCTCCGAGCGCGGGGCCCTTCAAACTCCGAGCCACGGGCAAGGCAGGGGGCTCTCGGGGACCCGCCTCCCTGTGCTCATGCCGGTGGCGGCAGCGGCGGCTTCTCTGAGGCCGGGGAGGGGACGCAGCAGTGCGACACCCGGGGCTCGGCCCGGCAGCTCAGGGCAGCCGGCGCTGCCACCTCGGACGCTCTGACAGGCGGCAGCGAGGACGCCGACAGACTGATCACACGCTCCCCCCGGCGGGCGGCGGACCGCGCTCCCGCTACAGTCACGGGGACAAACAAGGAAGTGCTCTGCGCACGCGCCCCCGCCCCCCGCCGCNCCTTGGAAAACTTTTACCAGCTATGCCAATTATAAATCAAGTGCAGTTTCACTATAATCTTCATTATTTCAGTCAAGTTTATGAGTGCCAACTAGGTAAGGAAAAAAGGGGGAGGTATCCATGGCCCTGAGGTACTTATAATCTAAATCTATTAAAGCAAAGACAAGTATGAACAAGAGTAAGTATGTAATTTAGTTCATTAGCCAATCAATGACAAAATTATCCTAAAATTAGAAGAAGAAAAAAATGCTACTTCCATGGCCATCCAGTTGGTACTTAACGCCCTATCAGGCAGTTCTTGTTAAGCTCTAACCTAAATATCTCATGCTTCAGCTGACGCCTATATCTCATGGTTTGATTTCATCACCGTCTTATTCACAACATAAAGCACTGTTTCTTGAAGATGAGCCGGCAGCAGAATGAGCACGGACTGGGCTGAATCGTGTCTAAGCCCAGCTCATCATCTGTAAGATGGGGAAAGAGCACCCGCCCAGCAGAGCTGTTGGAACGATTAGATTAATGAGCTGATGTATGTAGGGCGTCCAGCACAGCACCCAGCACAGAGTCGGTGCTTAATTGTAGTGTTCGCGTATTCTGAATTTGTTCAAACTCATATACAAAATGCAGAAGCCTGGGGACGGTGGCAGCACTGTTGGACTTGGCACCATTATATTTAACGGCACATTCACTTGAACTATGCAAAATATTACTATTATTAAAGCAGCAGCAGCTGCTGGGCCAGCCGCGAATGCTTATTTTGATTTGCTCTTTGTGGAAATAAGGATTATCTAATTTTATGTACATTCTATTAATGTGAATAATAAACATTACAAGGAAAAGGAAATGGGTTTCATAAAAAGAAAATGATTAATGATACATTAAGGAAGACTCCCCGCATTTCAAAACAACGAAGATGCTCAAATTTTACTTTTGTGTGTAACTGGTCAGTGGAGAAGCCACTTAATGGAAAGAAAGCTTTTAGGACTCGTCAGACCTGTAAGCATCTTCTGCTTTTAACATGGGGAGAAAGCCAACCAAACAACAAAATTTCCCAACGAGAGCCTACTTCCCCTCCCGAGTCTCCCATCCATCCCTGGTATCTACGGATGGCTATTTTTGAGCACCATGTCATCACTGTGCCTTTAAATGGCAACGGGGCGTTCCTTCTCTGCCCACACGCTGCGTGGAATGCTGGTCTTTCTTGACCACATCAGGAAAGCTACAGCTAGGCAGCGCAGGGCTCTGACCACAGCCCTTCGAAGTGACCCACATGAATACAGAGCAGGGGGGTCAAGGGGAGGCGAACTCGCAGAGAGAAGGGCAGAGGAGCGAACACCCTCCCAGTGCGGCTGGGTGCCAGGCCTGGCGCTGCCTTCCCTTCCCCACTGGCTATCCTGATCACCTGTCAGGTACAGTCCTCTCCACGGAGGTCGCTCTCACTCGTAAGGAGAATGGTGGTGATGGGGCCAGAAGACCCAGATTCTAGTCCCAGCTTTGCTGGGTGATCTGGGTGGACAGACAGGGTGCTTCCCTGCCCTCTTACTCTTCTCTGAGGACCACCACCATCACCCCCAGTCCCTGCTGAAAGGGAGGGCTTAGCCCTGCCCATCAGGTAACCCCAGCAACCTGGCCAGAGTGATCCCCTGACCCAAGGTGGGCCAATCCAGTCCTTCCTCCGAGATTCAGCTGGTGTGGGGCCCTGGGGCGGAGGGCCAGGGCTGCCATGCTCTGCCATTTCCAAAAGACGGCATCCTCATTTCCTTCTCTTCTTGCCACTCATGTTCCATTAAATAACCCCGTAAGTCCTTCCAATAAACCCTCCTTTTGCCTGACTTGGCTGTATTTTGTTTTGTTGGATAGGGGTGTGGGGTGGAGCCTAAGGGCCTTGGGGTTTCTGGGCCTCAGCTCCCTCATCCACAGAAAGGAGGAGTTGGAGAAGATGGTCTCGAAGGCCCTTCCCAGCTGTCGAGTTTATTTCATAATAATCGCTATCATGCCAGGTGCTAGGCTGGGCACTGGGGACGTGGCCGTCCTTGCCCTGGCCCCTAAGCACAACGCTACAGAAATACAAGCTATCCAGGCCGTGTTAATAATAGAAAGCGTATGCCTTCCTCCGCCCAAAGCACATCTGGTGAGGAAAGGGGTGGCCTGGCTCGACATAGCCAGCCCTGCTTTCTGTAATTGTTGGCACCAAACTGGTTTTTTTGGGCTTTACCTCCCTGGCACATGAGGTTCTGATTTTGTTTTCCTAGCTTCTGGGTGGCTAAACTGGGTGCTGTCTTATCAAAGGGACATATATTCCAGTGCTTTGGGGGAAATTATACCATAGCTTTGGCATTAAAATTCTGTTCTTCCATAAGTGACTACCAACGGTAGGGTGACCCAGGGCTGCACGGGATGTGCTCTGGGCCGGAAGGGCCCGCTGTGGACTCCCAAGTCTGTTCCGAACCAAGTGGGATCAAGTGCCCCCAGGTCTGACCTAAACCCTGCCCCACAAATAATTCAAACTCATTTTACTGACCCTGAAAAGGAGGCATGAGGCGCACAGAGACACACATTCAAGCATAGATCCTTCTGGCTTTGAGGCGCCTGCCTCCAAACCAAGCCAGAAGTCCTTGTGGTCTCGATGCTTCAAGCTGCAATCAGGCAAGCAGACAACCAGGCGGCCCTGCTCTGTCCTGGTCAGGGCCAAGGCACCCACGCTTCCCCCCGGCACCCCCCGCAAAGAGCGGAAATAAGATGACCTGCATTGACATGTGACGGGGAGTGGCTCCGTACCCCAAGGCCCCAGCAGAAATCGAAAGCGCTGGCACTGTCCTGGCTGTGACGCACCAACGGAGGGGTCATGGTGGAGGGGGCGGTGGGGAAGGAAACAGAATCAGCAGTGACACAAGGACACGGAGAGCGAGGCTGCCTGGGTCAAAGGAGGCGGCACTGGTCACGGGTTCCCTTACATCAGAGTAGCACCCACCAAGGGCTGAGTATACAGTAAAACTGAGATGAGTCTATTTCAGATCAGACTGGCTTTGACCGTGACGCCCCATGGTCAGAGTGTGCAGGGCTGCCCCAGTCCTCCCTTTAGTCCTGTCTGTGACTCCACTATCTATCCCAGTCCTTGAAGGCACACAGGTGGCTCTGTCATCTG
>NW_017731979.1:1013643-1022593 GCF_001890085.2 Hipposideros armiger | reverse complement strand
GGTTCCTGGATTAGGCCCAAATACGCTCCCACATTTGAATCTGAAAAACCATACCCAAATCTTTTTGAAAGCACAGGGGGCAAAGAGTATAGTTAAGTATTACAATTAAGAACTCCCTGGAATGTGAACATGAGGAAAAACTAAGCCACTTAGGAGCTTAGGTACCTCTGTTTCATAAGACCACAATTAGACGGTACAACGAAAGTGAAGTCTCCTTCATTCTCTACAAAGCCATTGAAATGGGTCTTGGTTGACATTTAGGATGTCTGTTTTCGGTCTTAACTGCTTAAAGATTTCCTAACTCCATTTACTTACTAGCCATTTGACACTGGAGACAAAGCATTCCATCTCCAGGCCTCAATATTCTTCTCTGTAAAATGGAGATAACAATCGCCCCTCCTTCCTAAAGCTCATGTGAGGGTTAAACGTGCCCACATTGGGGTTGGTACAGAGCAGCTGCTCAAAAACAGGGCAGAATGTGCCTCCTCCATCGTCACCAAGGATAAAGCGCTGGCCCAGTATTAAACAACCAAGCAAGCCTTCACTGAATTCTCCCTTTCACCGAGCACTAAGTACTGGCCAATCCAAGCCTTTAAATTGAGCTTCTCCTGCTGGCTCCCCCGACACTGGTCTTGGAATGACTGCTTGCTCCCTTCTCGGGAAAACTCTGTCTGCTAGCCTCCCAGTCATTTGCTCGTAACTACCAAATGGTCACGAGGAAAACAGCACACGTCAGTGTGCTTTGGTTGCTGAATAAGCAAAACACTGGCTTCTTGCTTGGAAAACACTCACACACCAGGATGAAACCTTGGCAGCCAATCCACTCCTGCTTCCCAAAGGCAGCCAGTCATTGTGTGCCAGCCACATCCTGACTCCCACAGTCATGGGAGACCCTCGCCCCCAAAGGTGAAGCCCAGAAGTAAATGCTTTGCCTCTTGTACCCCATATTCCTGACCCACTTGCTAGAGAGCTCATCACAGAGAGATTCAACTACAGCACTATCTGGAAAGCACAGCACGCTCTGCCAAGGCCACACAGCAAAAGGGACACAGTGGGTTAATTTTGGGTTCCAAGCTTGGAGATCTAATACAGGTTTTTAGTTGGGACTTATACATGTTAATTAGGAATCCAAAAAGCAACACAGTTAGTAAATGAACAGGAAGATGTTTAATTACTAGAACTAAGAATGGTTTTTTAAAAAGAAAGAATTGCAAGCTGCCCAAAGTAATTCCTACTCCTGAGTTTCCACATCACCAAAAAGTACCCAAAAGTTCTATTCCTAAGAATAACCGCAAGATAACACAAACAGCATTCTTAAATTTTCCAAGTAGCTCATTTGTGAAGCACATGCCAACAAGGTTTTGTGGTTTGCCCCAAAACTTTTCCTCATATTTTCAAGGTAATAACCTTAAGCTCCATGTTTTTTTTGTTTTGTTTTTTAAGAGCTGAACTGAACTCTGATCCACTTAAGATACTTATAATAATGTACCCCTTCCATATATGTCAGCTTTGGGGGGAAATTAATATTCAACTGCGGGGGTTATCAACGAGAAACTAAAGGGTATAGTTCACGTTTATGCAAAAGGCAGTCTCTCAGGAGTCCAACCTTATGGTGTATGATTCAAGAGTTAAAAAATACAGATTGGGGACAATGACTTCTTGACCAGCACTGTACTCAAGTTCAGAAAAAGAACTACAAATTTATTGTGCCATTCTGAGTAAAAC
Source organism: Hipposideros armiger (assembly GCF_001890085.2). Lineage (NCBI taxonomy): Eukaryota > Metazoa > Chordata > Mammalia > Chiroptera > Hipposideridae > Hipposideros > Hipposideros armiger. The sequence continues at coordinate 1,020,868 of NW_017731979.1, read as the reverse complement.
ATTTACTGTTACATTTTTGAGAACATGAGTATTATCAGTCTACTCTAACATGACACTTTTGAACTCCTAGCCTGGTTCCAATTCCTTCTCAAGTTCATAGGTGACCACATTTGTGTTATGATTGGACCTATTTTTCTACCTAACCTTGCAAAATAGCATTACACACACACACACACACACACACACACACACACACATCCCTTGCATTTGCTTTTAAAATTAGGTACCTCAAGCCAACTTCAAGAGCAGCTGCATGTAACTGAACATTTAACCCTATCTTCCAGAGTTGCTGCAAAATATGGGCACATACCCCTACAAATAGCATCACAAACTACTTAACCCTTATCATACCCCACCCAAACAGAATACAGTAACACTATCTGAATGTGCAGAAAGAGAAAGTTAAAATAATTGACAGCTCTATTAGCAGGCACTGAAGAAGATATCTGGAAGGAAAATAGTCACTCAGTCTAATCACTGTCACATCCTTTAGAGGCACATACAATAAACACAGAAAAAGGATGGAAAATGTTCCTATATCAGCATGTTCCAATTTATCACAATTAAGTGAATGGGGCAGGGGGCTGCACACCCGAGGTCCCCCATCCACTTGGGAGCATGGACCAGGGTCCAAGACAGGCTGTGGCTCCACAGACCCCAACATTCCCTTCCTCCCTGGCCCAGACATCAAGGACAGACCCACCATGGGGTGGCATGATGGGCAACTCCATTTATCCACAACACTAGTCCCTAGTGCGACAAACTGACAGTTCACACACACAGAAAAAAAATTAGAGAGAGATCCATTTACATCTGGCTTTCACAAAAACCTAGTTAGGTGATACTTCACCAACAGAATTTCAAAATNAAAATCACATATATTTCTTATTCAAAAGGTATTCTTTAAGTTAAAACTTACTTAACAAAACATGTCACAGGTCTGTCTCTTTCCGATGCTGAGTTACTGTGTGTGTTAGGGGGGTGGGGGGGGCGTAATATAACCCAATGGCACCAGGAGGCAGGACTGACCCAAAGCTTCAGCATGGTGCTTTTTCAATCTTGGGAGCTTTGACAAGTCATTTTAACTTTTGAGCCCGTTTTCTCGTCTTGTCAAATGAGGCAATGGCGGCTTTGTTGTCTTACAAAGTGCCGTGCGGATAAAATGAGACAACGCATGGGGAAGCACTTTGTAAACTGTTATAGCACAAAAACGCTGCAGAGTAAACCTCAGAGCACAACTGCTCGTGAAATCATGATTCCCTACTTACCATTTACAAAGGACAGTCAGAAAGGCCAGGTCTGAAATACCAAGGCTCCCAAGAATCCCTCCTATACCACATCATGAGCTGGCTGCCCCAGACTCCCCGCATAAATTACCTACATTTAAATACCTCCCACTCAACTTAAAGGAAACAAAGTCAGGAAGGGGAAAATGCTCTGCTTTTCCACTAGCAGACACTGGTGTGTGTGTGTGCGTGTGCGCGTGCGTGTGTGTGCGTGCGCGTGTGTGCGTGTGTGTGTGTGTGTGTGTGTGTGCGCGTGTGCGCGTGCGTGCGTGTGTGTGTGCACACACGCACCATGAGTCTTCCTGGGGAGAGTCAGAGGAAGGAGGGTGTGGACCATGGAGCCCCACAGACCTAGGTTTGCTTCCAGGCCTATCATACACTAGCTGGGTGATGTGAGGGTTAGAAATAACCCTCAGGCACTGAGTCAAGTACTGAGTACAGCGCTGGGACTTTAAAAAGTAAGAGCTGTCACTGTCCTGAAATGGCTAAGCCAGGGCAAGACTGCAGGTTGCAGACACCAAGAGGATTTGTCTCGGCATCCAGGTCGGCCATGAATCTGTGGCACAACCTTCAGGAAATTTAGGAACTGAGAGTTTTTCCAATTGTTCTGTGCAATTGGTAGGCACGCAACTAAAGTCCAGAGGGGCAGACAGCAGTCCTTGGAAAACTTTTACCAGCTATGCCAATTATAAATCAAGTGCAGTTTCACTATAATCTTCATTATTTCAGTCAAGTTTATGAGTGCCAACTAGGTAAGGAAAAAAGGGGGAGGTATCCATGGCCCTGAGGTACTTATAATCTAAATCTATTAAAGCAAAGACAAGTATGAACAAGAGTAAGTATGTAATTTAGTTCATTAGCCAATCAATGACAAAATTATCCTAAAATTAGAAGAAGAAAAAAATGCTACTTCCATGGCCATCCAGTTGGTACTTAACGCCCTATCAGGCAGTTCTTGTTAAGCTCTAACCTAAATATCTCATGCTTCAGCTGACGCCTATATCTCATGGTTTGATTTCATCACCGTCTTATTCACAACATAAAGCACTGTTTCTTGAAGATGAGCCGGCAGCAGAATGAGCACGGACTGGGCTGAATCGTGTCTAAGCCCAGCTCATCATCTGTAAGATGGGGAAAGAGCACCCGCCCAGCAGAGCTGTTGGAACGATTAGATTAATGAGCTGATGTATGTAGGGCGTCCAGCACAGCACCCAGCACAGAGTCGGTGCTTAATTGTAGTGTTCGCGTATTCTGAATTTGTTCAAACTCATATACAAAATGCAGAAGCCTGGGGACGGTGGCAGCACTGTTGGACTTGGCACCATTATATTTAACGGCACATTCACTTGAACTATGCAAAATATTACTATTATTAAAGCAGCAGCAGCTGCTGGGCCAGCCGCGAATGCTTATTTTGATTTGCTCTTTGTGGAAATAAGGATTATCTAATTTTATGTACATTCTATTAATGTGAATAATAAACATTACAAGGAAAAGGAAATGGGTTTCATAAAAAGAAAATGATTAATGATACATTAAGGAAGACTCCCCGCATTTCAAAACAACGAAGATGCTCAAATTTTACTTTTGTGTGTAACTGGTCAGTGGAGAAGCCACTTAATGGAAAGAAAGCTTTTAGGACTCGTCAGACCTGTAAGCATCTTCTGCTNTCCCCTTCCCCCAATTCCCCAATAAAAAAAAATAATAAGTAGTCACCTTTGGTTGAGTTTCTGGGGAGACAGCCAGATGGCTAGAGCAGGCAGTTGAAGAGCTGTACCTGGAGCTCATGTGTAGTGGTTGACAGATCACAGGCTTTTACAGTATGAGTCATCCAGAAGAAAATCCTACCACTTTTTCTACATACTCACCAGGTCAGCCTGCATCTGGAAGGTTCTGTGACTTGGCACAAATACAGCCCCTACTAGCTTGGGCTAAGTAAGTTCTCTGAGCCTCAGTAACCCCATGCTACACCATGGAGCAGGCGAGAGCATACCAGCCAGCACTTAAGACTTCCATCCATGCCAAGAAGGCCTTCCACTAGTCTGGAAATCAATTTAGACTCTGATTTTGCATGGATTCTGTTCTTCCCTCTATTCTAAACTGTCATCTAATGCCTGTCACCTCCGCTGGGCCAGTAGCTCCTCCCATTCTGTACGTATGGCTAGATAAACATGAACCGTTCGTTATTAAAAGCCTAGAGTCAGTGAATAACTGACTCCATTCCAGGAGTCCTGGATTCCAGAGCTTTCTCTCCTAATAACTGATGCTGTCACCTTGGACCTCGGTGCCATCGCTTATACGATAAAGGGGTGGGTGTGTCAAAATGACTGTACAGATCTCTTCCAGCTGGAGCTGAGGGTATTGAGTGTGCATATACCCTCAGCTCTACAGATGCGAGGAATAAAGATTACCTCAACAAGCTGAGCTAACTGGGATGGTAAACAGCAGGGGATTTCTTCCTTGACTGGATTCGCCAGAGCCCACACTGCTGCCACCAATGCTTGTTTCAGTTTCATTTGAAGATTATGTTATATATCTGCTCCTCCTCCCATCTCCTCAGGCCAAGAAAGGAATATGTGAACAATGTGATATTGTGTCCCAGTAAGTGTATATCTCCTCAGACTGGTCTGCAATTAGAACTTCAAAGGTTCACACCTCTACCCACCATTGCTGGGGTTCATGGCCATAATCCGCTTTAAATTTGAAACCATGCCCCAGTGCAAACCATCTGTGCCTCTCATTTTCTCAAATACCCTGAAAACCATTCCTGGATATCTGAAAGCGAATAGACGCTGAAATGGGCAAAACTGAAACGCTGGGTTTCTTGGTGCAGAGCTGCTCAGAAATATACATCATCCTTTCCAGAGCCAGTACACAGTCACTCACACACACACACACACACACACACACACACACACACACACACGGGCCAGCACGCATCATCTTATTGTCATCATCATAATCCGCATCACTGTTTAGCACCCTGGGACTCCTCAGGCCAGCTTCTCACTCTGAGCACTGCTGACCAGCGTAAGCCAGTGGTCCCTGCAGGATACTTTTTGTCTCCCTTAAAAGAGGCAGTAGTGGTGGTGGCTTATTAACCGGTGGCACTATTGACCCAACTGTCAGCAGGGAATTCGCTAAGTTGTATTTCCAGTTGTAGGTGTCACTTTTTACCCATCTGCCTAACAACCAAGGAGGTGCATTTGCAAGATGATTGACCAGGAGTGGACGAGAGTGGGGTGGGGAATTTGGGGTGCTCTGTGGGCACAGAAAACCAAGAGGAGTTACTGGTGCTCTGGTCAACTGTGCTTGCCAGCATCCCACCCTGATGGGATGGAAATACAGCACATCAGAGGCCCCCCCACACCTTCATGGGATAGGGCAATGGGGTAGTGTGGGAAGAGAATATGCTTTGTGTTCTGTGGGCCTGGGTTTGAATCTCTCCTTTGTCACTAGCCTTATTTTCTCATCTATAAAGTTAGGGAAATGATAAAACAATGCTACAGGTTGTTACGTGAAATAAAATGAGATGCGGATAAAGCGGTTGATGCATAGCGAATAATCAACCAGTGTGAGTTCCCTTTGAACGATGCCCTTTTTAGATGAAGTATGACTATAAATACATCTCTTTTCATTCCAGGACTCAGATATGTCTCTAAATTAGTTACCTGGAGGAGGTATTTGGGGAATTGTCTTCAGAGACCTTGCTTTTTCTCCTAAATATCCTTTGTGAGATCTGATCCATTAATGATGGCTTTAGATCTTTGGAAGTAAAATCGAATCTAGGATCAAATAGGATGAATATTAATCGGGATTAGAAGTTGAGGGTATAAAATAAAAGCCTTATTTTCCCAGAACACAGGTCCCATAAAGAAGGATATTCTGAGCAAGGCAACTTCAGGAAGATAAAACAGGGCATTTATTTTGCAGGAGCATAAGTTATAGGCTGATTCTCATATGAGAAAGACTTGGGCTCACACCTCTGCCACATAGCAGCTACTAGAACTTATGAATGCAATTACCTTCTCTCAGCTATTAGACCTTGATAAAGTGATTAATGTCTGAGCCTCAGGTTTCATGTCTACAAAATGGGGGCAGTGGTAGTAATTACCTCGTACGGCTCTGAGAAGTCAATGAGCCAAGGCACAAAAAAGTGCTTAGCAGGGCCTGAGTTAACATAAGCGGACTACACCTTTCAGAAACTATGGGATATTGAAAACCTTGTCTGGAGATATAAATTCCTACATTCCTTCCAAAAACTGAGATTCCTTCTAATTTACTGAGATCTGCTATGTCCAGGGACTTATGCTAAGTAGAGATTTTGGACACACATATCCCCCTTTACACTTCATGACAACTTCATACGGTAAGTATAATTATCCCAGATTTACCAGAGAGAAACCCGAGGCTACTGAGGTATAGGATCCTCCTTTCTGAGCTCCTACCCCAGGCCAGGCACTGCGCGGGTTGGTACATATGCAGTGTCTGAATTCATTCACATGGCAGTCCAATATGGAGCTATGATGATGATGGAAACCGAGACACAAGGAAATCACCGCACGTTAGTGTCCCGGATCCTGGCCGGCTAAATAAACCCAGTGCTTCTTTCACTGCCTGCCAAATTGGTCTCTTGACTATACCTTGTGTCGTGCACCTGTTAGNGCGGGAGGGCCTCCGCCCCCGGTGCGTTGACTTAAGTGAGCTCGTTATGCCAGGGATTGGCGAGAAGGGGGACAAAAAAAGTTGTGCGCCTTCTTTTTTAGTGCCGTGTGGGTGCAGGAAGCCAGGCCGGGAGAGCCGCCTCCTGCTGCGAGGGCTGTGGGGTGGCCTCCAAGCCGGAGCCAGGAGCCGGCCTGGTGCCCGTGCTTGCAGCCGCTCGCCTAGCTCCTGCTCTCAGCGCTCACCGCTGATGAAAGGCTAGTTTTGTGCAGTTTGCTTAGGTCGCTAAAATGCTAAGTCAAGACGAAAGGGGTTTGCTTTTTCACATGTTTCTAATCTTTCATTTGCACTTTTTTTTGTTTTTTAACCTGGAGGAAAGACTAGGGTCAAAAGGTGTAAAACACATTTCCGAGGTGCAAGTGGTGTACAACGCCAAGCAGATGCCAAATTTCTGCGGAAAAAAGTACCAACAGATTGCTCATTCCTATGCCCTGGCAGATGGCTATTTTTCTAACTACCTCAATCTACTTAGTCCAAAGAATCCATTTAATTTCTAACGATTGATTGTGGATGAAATTTATTTAAAAATGGGGGGCGGGGGAGCACCACAGGGTTGGCTCCCTTAACTGGAGCCGCCAAAAACCACATCAAAACTCATCTCCCAAATCCAAATGAGCCCTCTAAGGGCGGAAGGCTGGCCCTGTGGCCTCCCCCCAGGACTGAGTTCCTGCCATCTTCTTAGGTGACCATCTGTTCTCTGGTCCTTAACCCCAACGACAACAGACTGCCCCAAGGCAGAGACCTTGTCTTGGCGCTGGGCCTGGCACAGAGAAGTAGCCATATAGTTGTCAAATGAAAATGCATCAGCACACTTACTGTCAAATAGTGACTAAGGGCCTACTGTGTGCCCTGCCAATTCAGTAGTGACAATGTCCCTGCTCTCATGAGCTTCCTACCTTCCAATAGGGAAACAGAAAACCAATATGTCCTACGAGGTAAGAAAGTGATGATGGTGCTGTATGTAGTCTAAGGAAGGTTCAGAGAAGGCCTCTAGGACAAGGTGATAGCTTGAGCAGAAAAGAGAATGAGGCTGAGTCCCACTGATACCCCACTGGCTACGGGATCTTGGCCTTCAGTTGCCTCCCATGAAGAGGGACGATAAGGGCACCAACCCCTCAAGGTCTTTAAATGATAATGGATGAGCAAGTGCTTTGTGTGCAGGGAAGCCACTGGGACACCTGGAGGTGTTTTGTCTGTCTGTGTCGGCTGTACTGAAC
>NW_017731979.1:1008963-1011177 GCF_001890085.2 Hipposideros armiger | reverse complement strand
GTACCATGTTTTCCTGTTGGGAGAACTCAGAGACATGCCCAATCTGCTCAAGGTCAACAGGAAATAAGTGCATTACTGCTATTCACAGCCAGTCTGCAGCCCAACCCTGCAGGGTTTTTCTTCCCCATGGAAAGCACTGCCTAGTACTGGTCCCCTGTGAGCCCCTAATAAATGTGATTTCGGTTGCACCAACTCCCTTTGATGAGTTACATCATTTCTAACACAAGTGAAACAACCTCCAGTAAAGAGAAAGTGTGGTGTGATATGGGATTCCTAAAAGCTTGTAATCTATAGGAGTGAGGGATTTTAAATCTTAGCTTATTTCTGGAGCAAACAAATAAAAAACAAACATTAATCTGAAAAATGAGAAAACCCTCTGAAACATGCAAGTTTCTTTCTTTTTAATTTTGATGAATTTGTTTTAAGTTTAGTTCTCACACTTCAACATGCCCACTTCTGTGCCGTCTCAAGGTTGAGAACATGCGTCTCTTCTGACCCTTTCCCATTGCACCATTTTCCAAGGCACCATTTCTCAAATACTTGCATTTCTCCAATTAGACTGTGAGCTCTTTGAGACCAGGAGGCTATCCATCCACCGTTACAGTCCCAGAGCCCCAGGTGCTTAAGAGATGATTATTGAATACATGCAGGGAAGAATGAATGAAGGAATGAATGAATGAACTAATATTTACAGCGGGAGGAATGTGAGAGGAACTGGGAGAGGAGGTCTGGAAAGAGGAATCCTGGTTCTTAGACTCTCTTCCATCAGCTAACATCATCATAAGCTACCAGGGCCAGAGAGAATTTCAAGGATAACGAGGTTTCCAATACTTTCATTTTCTCGTTTAGGAAACCGATTCCCAAGTGGTGGAACAACTTGCCCAGCGTTCCCTGGCAGATTTGTGAGGAACCAGGGCCAGATCCCAGGCATCCTGGTTCCCAAGAGTTTTCCCACTCCTCCACACTTCCCAGTTACATTTCAAGGAAGGGAGTAAAGACCTTGTCTTCAGGAAAATCTCTGAAACACCCTTTTAAGAATGGGTTATACTGGTCATTGCATCACAATGTCACAGAATTCATGTAGACATTTCTCTGTTATTTAAAAACTGTAACTGTATAAATCTTGACACAGGCTGACTTAACCAACAGCCCTAATTTTGAGCAAGAAGACTGAGTACACTGAGACTGGACTAGGACTTCTGCGTCCTTTTTCGTTCTCTTGTCTTTTTCTCTTCTTTCCTGCTCTCCAAAGCCAAGGAGGCTTGGGGAGCTTAAGGGCAACCAATCAATGTCAGTGGGGGGGCCTTCTAAGCCCCTCCGTGCCACCCCTTGCCCTCACTTAAGAGCCCCTCTATAAAAGGTAAGAAGTTGGGAGAAATAAGGAGAGAGATGTTTTGGGACCTTAACACTGGGAGTCGGCCATATTTTTGTAAACAATCCAAGCTGCCCCCAACCCCGGGCAGCCCCACAGCACATGTAGAGTGCAGGCGAAATTGCTCCTCTGGCCAAATCCACTTTCCTTTCTTGATTGACAAGTTCTTTTCCCCTTGGCCATTTTCAGATATGCGATCACTGTCTTCTGAGTCCCTGGAGGCATTCCCCAATGGGTGGGTGCAAGATATCAGGTTAGAACCCATCTGTTCAATTCCATTCCAGTTACTAAGCAGCACTATAACCGTTCCAATGGTTAAGAGTGTGAGGGGGTTGGCTGAGTGGCGCGTTGGTTAAGAGCTGGCTTGGAACGCCAGAGGACCGGGTTCGGATCCCACATATGAGGGCCAGTGACACTGCCCTCCACAGCTAAGATGCTGAACAACAGCTCGACCTGGAGGTGGGCTGCCGTGAGTTGCTGGCATCGGCATGTGGGTTGCCATGGGCTACCATGTGTAGCCTGCAGCCAGCGTGAGCGGCCAGCAGCCACTGTGAGCGGCCGTCCAGAAGCCGGCAACTGATCTGCCTCGCCCGGGAACAGCGCAACGATGGTACCAACTTGGGCCAATGAAGCAACGTCCTCCACAACTAGACTGAAGAACAAAAGGATAGCAACTTGTCTGTTCCCCTTCCCCCAATAAAAATCTTTAAAAAAAAAGAGTATGAGGGCTGGATTCAGATGACCTGGGGGTTCAAATGCCAGCTCTGCCACTTAATAGGGATTGTTAACTTTAGGCAAGTTCCTTAATGCCACTTTCTTTACCTTTAAAAGGAGGAGAATGA
>NW_017731979.1:989128-1008723 GCF_001890085.2 Hipposideros armiger | reverse complement strand
GCTTAGTACATTGCCTGCTATATAGTAAATGATCAATAAGTGTTAGCTATTAATATCATTATTTCTATCTAAACAGGTCCTATGCACAACTGTTCCGGAGCCAAAAAGATACATAGGATACAGGCCCTATCCTCACATGTAGGCAGAGATACAAGTTTTTAGGGTAACTGATGCCATGCTCAAAGAATTCAAAAGGAAAATAAATGTGTGTTTCAAATATGTGACCTAAGAAAGTAAAGTCCAAAAATGGCCATTTCATGTATGGATCTTTCTCTGATTTGCCCAAAGTTCACTCAGACCTATTTTTATGAGCACTTTTCAAAACTGCTGATCATCAGAAGCACTACTCATGAAGAAAACTTTCCTAAATGACAGCTATTTAGGACTTCTGCACGGAGCTGGACTGTTGACTACTAGGGGGGTCAGCCCCTTTTCCTCAGCCAAATCATCTCACCTTCTTTGGCCTCATTTTCCTTGTAGTTAATACCAGAAGCCTGGGGCAGAAGCTCTCTGAGGTCCCATGGTACTAACATCCTATAACCCGATAAATTCTTTTTGGACATCAGCGTTATGACCAACCCCAAACACCATGAGGCCCCCAGTTCTGCCTCAGGACCTACTTGTAGGCCAAGAACAGTCTGGAGGTCATTAGTTCCGGGTTAGGGGCCCCTGTTAGGAGTTTCATCTATTACACGAGTCACTCACAGGGTCCACTAGTTGCTTTTCAAAAATACGATTTTACCTGCAAATGTATTTGAACCTATATAACAATGAGCGGTATTATACCAGAATTTTTCTGTAATTATGTCAAATGTAGGGCACTGCTCTATTTGAAAAAGCAAAATTGCCCACCTACTGCAGAGTTTTCTTAACATATGCTATTTGGTTAACATCTTTCTCAAATGTGAACATTCTGAATCACACTAGGGGCTCTAATTAAAAAAAAACCACAAAAAACAAAAAACAAAACTCTACAATTGCTAGCAAACCTTCTGACAAACACACCTAGCTTCTGTTTCTTGCTTTTTTGTTTTTCTGTTTTTGAAAAATGAGTCTTTTTGCTCTGGCCTTAGAGATTTAGAGGTAGTATATAAACTAATTTATAAAATTACCACGTATCTAGACAGCAGAGAACTCAGTGTTGACTGGATGGAGAGATGATTATTTTCAGTATCTTTCATTTTTCTTTTGTGAACAAACTGGCTTTTCTCCTAATATTTGGTTTGGGGAATTAACTTTCATTTACCCACAACTAATTTCAGCATCTTGAACTTAGCAGTTCAGTCAGACCTTGAGGGCCTCAAATCTATTTTCTGTCTGCCCTACAAAGCCCTTTCTTTTAGGAACTAACCCTCCCCTCCCACCCCCAAACCCCAACCCCCACAAACACACATACCCTGACATCACATGGTTCTCTGGAGACTGTCAATCATATGTCCACACATTCCCAATCAGACGGCTGGACCCAGGCTGTCCAATCAGAGTATCCCGGACTCTGAAAAGCGGCATTGATGGGTATTCCAATAGGCATTAATCTCAAGCAAGGCCAACCCTGATTGGAGGACCAATGTGGATGTAGGGTAAAAACCAATGTGCCTTTTCTCTAGAGGGCCCAGCTCATAGGACTTAGTGAGCCTTCAGCTACTAGTGACCATATTGGCCACACCTGAGAGGGCTTGCCTCAGAATGATGCTAACCAAAAGATGGCAACCGCTGGAGGAGGGGGAGGCCTCGTGCCATCGCCTGGATCACTGGGACATACCCCATGCCTGTTCCCAGCCCAGCCCTTTCACTTCCCGGGTATGTGACCACCTATACTTCTTTATTAGCACAAGCTGGTCTGAGGCGGCTTTCTACCAACAAAACTAAAAAGAACCCTGGCGAATGTTTTCCCGGGTTCCAGCGCCGTCTTTGTGGTTAGTAGATGTGTTACCTTAGACAAGCTATTCACTGTGTCAGCTTCCTCATCTGCAAAATGGGAATCATAATACCCACCTCACAGGACTGTTATCAAGAGCAAGGTAGATAATACACATTACAGGATGGGAGCAAATGTTTGCAAAGCATGTATCTGGTAAGGGTCTAGTATATAAAATACATAAACTCTTACAATTGAACATGCAGTTGAAATCTAATCCTAACTTATACTCGGCCTGTGAGCACGCTAAACCAACTAAGACTGAGTGAGCCCAGAATCGCTAATCTCAGAAGTGGTCAAATGAGAACAAGTCTATCAGTCATCTTCCCCGACTTGTCCTCTATGCTTTAGAGTCTAAACTCAGAGGCTTGGAGTGTCGATTGAATTATTCTGAAGACAGTCACCAAGGCCTATTTTGCAAAGTTATAGAATCACTGAAAAGACTGGTCTCAATTTACCAAAGTACAGACAATACATATTTTAAGCACTTAAATGTCATCTCAGGGATTGCTTTAGAAATAGAGCCACAGAGGAGCCAACGGGCTCCCACAGAGTGGATTTCTGAAGAAGCAAATTTATTTACACAACCTTTGCACAATTTGATTAAGAAAGAAGAGACAGGGCAGATTCCAAACAGGAAGTGAGATCATAAAGCTCAAAGAATTCTTTGCTTTAAAATCAGTGTTCTGCCCAGTCTTTCCATTTAAAATTCCACAGTTATTTTCCCTGACAGAAAGACAAATGGTAGTGGCCTTTCCACAACTGAAATAGAATCACAGTTTTGTTGCCTATTTATTTGTTTACATAAAATAGATGTGCTATTTATTTGTCGATGTATTGTTTCTAACCCAACATTGGGGTACAGTATTATTGGGTCAAGAATGGGTTTTTATTTGGTTACCCTTCTTTCTCACTAGGGTTAAGAATTCACACCACGATGACATAAGCAAGGACAAAACATTTGGAGGAAGAAAGGATTTTTTCACACAGTTTTTTTTCTGCAGCTAAATCTGATTTTCTACAGCATGGATGGCTAGAGCCAGTACCCCAAATCTTCTTTATGAGGGTAGAAAACCCTACTGGTATTTTATTATTTTGTATTATAGGCAGCATTCTGTCTATGTTTACAAGCGAGAATTCAGAATAAAACTCATTACAGTCCTTTCTCGAGACCTTGGGTGGAATTTTTACCCTACTTTTTCCTTTTATAAGAGTTCACATGTGTGCATGGGGACACACACATGCACACATCCATCTTATCTCTTCTAGAACAGAGGAGCCAGGAAGTAAACCACACAGATCCCCAGGGAGCCAAATTCATTTCTACAAAATCCGTGCACCAAAACTCACGCATTTTCATCACAGGCGCTGGCACCCCCTCAGGTCTCACCTGGTCTTTGTTTTCTCATATGTTACACTCAATTCTAACAAGTTTGGTGAGCTGTTTTTTAGGCCTTCACTAAACTGAACAGAACAATTGTGCTGGGAATAGTGAGAAGGGGCTACAAAGAAGGCAAAAAACAAACAAACAAACAAACAAACAACAGAAATTTGCTAACACACACCCTCACAAAAAAGAAATTCTAAGTCCATGTGCCTGCTAATGAAGGCAAACCATTCTGCTCAACTGATGCCAGCCTCAGTGAGAAGCGATATTCAAAATGGCGAACGTTTCCAAACAAGAGGTTTGACACACGATGCTGTATTCTAGGTACCATGCCAGACACAGGTCTTTTAGAAGCGTTTTCAATCACACCAAAAATAACATAAGGTGAAAAATATTTGTTACTCAAAGGCTTTTTGCAGAAAATACAAATCTCTCAAGAAAACTAGTGACGGCCAAGCTGAGCACTAATCGGGAGTCAAAAGATCCGGGATCAAATCCTGACACTACCATTTACAAACTGTATGTACGACACCAGGCAGAAGCCTCAACTTTCCTCATCTCTACAATGGGCTAACGCCAGCTTAAGACGTTGTTGTGAACACTGAATACGCTACGATATGGGAGTACACAACGTCTGACTCCTGTCAATGTTCACTCAGTCCAAAGAGCTGACATTTTACTCCGTGTGTGAATCTTCCTTGTTTTCCATGAAACTATTACTATAATTATTATTTGCTTTGATGATGTCATTTCAAATCAAAGAATAGTATGAGCCAACAATTTCACTCCTGGGTAAATACCCAACAGTAATGTATACATACGTTCACCAAAAGACACATCATAATGTTCACAGAAATACTGTATGAATATATAATAATAACACATGTATAAAAGTTCAGGAAGAAATTTGCAGTTTCAAAGTAACAACTCTGTACCACAGGTGGTACCCACAGCTACACTTCCGCCCCTTTTATTTATACTCCAGCTTCTCTGGGGTCCTAAATGTTATGCATTTTATGCACATATCTTTCCACTGATTCATGTATTTTATAATGCAATTGGCCCTATTCTCTGATTCCAACACATATATATTCATCACAGAGGCAATATCAACCAATCATAAGTAGGAAGAAGCTAAACAGTTTAAAGTAGGAGGAAAATTATTATGTTTAGCGCTTGGAATACAGTGGGCACGGGACTTGGTGCTTTCGAATGGCTCTCATTTCATCCTCAACACACCCTGTAAAGAGAGCGTAACCCTGTGGCGGTTAGGACCTTCCCCACCAGCAGGCAGCTACTAAGCATTTGTGTCTTCACTTGAATCCAGTTCTTCTGACTCCAAGTTCACTTCTCTTCCAACCACACCACTTGAAGGCCACCAGACAGAAAAGACACCGATTCACCACGGGCGGACCTGGGATGGATTTCATCTGGACAGTAGTTTACTTTCTAGTGTTGAAACCCAGATCCTTCTATTACTTACATTGAGGCTGCAAAGTTTTGCAGTCAAGTCCCCACAGACTCTTCTTCAGAATGCAAAAAGGCACTTAGTAGGGTTAAGTGTCTGGTCTCTGGTGGCCACCTTGCGTAGGCATAACTGCTTTTACCAAGCTTACGTGCCTCTTGATGTTAATAAAGGACAGGTCAGCAAACTGGCTTCATCGCCTGGTGCCAGCTGGGGACAGACTGTTACAGTCAAGTGGACCCGAGTTCGAATCCTAGCCTGTGCCTGGTGTGCAGTGTGATGAAAAAGAGCCGCACACTAAACTTGACAAGCGCAGGGGAGGCCAGCATGGCCGGCCCTACAAACTCACAGACAGAAACTAACCGCATACGAAGGTCTAAAATAAAAATTCCTAACTAAAAGTGGGTCATGGCCAGTAGTCACATCCTTGGCCTGTAGCTTCCTTGACAAAGGTTAACCTTTACCTTCAGTGAGCCTGTCCGTTGTCTTTTTGCATCTGAGATAACATACCCTTGGAAAGTCAGAGTACTCCCCTTTTCTGGACCCACCACATGACCATGGGAGACCACAGAACCCTTCGCTGCTGTCTTGTTCCCCAAATACCACCTCCTTGTGCTGTAGATGTTAATTATTAACTATCCTATACTCACCCATGTAAAAAAAGTATGTGTCTCTCTGTGTTACTTTTTATCCAATCCCGGAGATTTCCCCACTTTGCTTTCTCCCCACCCTTTAATCTACCACCAATGGATTTCTCGTAACCCTCCTCACATCTCCTCCTTTGATTCTAATGTATAAAATAAACCACAAAACTGCCATTTCCAGAGCATTTTCTTAATCCATTGAGATTTTGCTTCCCGGCAATTGTTATCAGTTTGGCTCAAATAAACACATTCAACTTCTTTATAGGTTATGTCGACATTTGCTTGGCAGAGTTGGCAGGATTCCAAAGAAGCTCACCCAGGACCACCCTGCGGACACGGATTTAGTGCTAGGGACCAGCAGTAGCCCATGTGCCCCACCGGCTCCACGCTTCACATCAGGTGAACTTGAGTGAGTTTTTCTTGGATTTCCAAGCCTTCTTGTTTTAAGATAGGAGACCCTGACTTTATTTGAGCTGTTTTTTTTAAAAAATCCTCAAGGGGGCATTAAGGGTTAAGGGTTGAGATAACTCAGGCTAAGGATAAGAGTTGAGATAACTCAGGGACAGGAGGGGGGGGGCGGGAGGTGGCTGGTTTTTCATCTCGGCTTTTCAATTGGAATTGCTTACTGCGAGTCTCAACAAAGTCTTCTACAGGATAAATGAGAGCCTGAACTTGTTCAGCACCCAAGACAAGGGGCATTGACTCTCTCCAGTTCAAATTTCAGGTATTCTTAGGAGACTAAGAATCTACGTGGAGGTGTTTGGGGGGACTCCTCAAAACGAGCAGAGACCCATAGAGAATTCCAACACAACTGTAATTTAATAACTGACTCGTCCGGGGATGCACACATAAAGGCTCATTCCCTAGCACACTGAGTCTTCACGTTATATTAGACAGCTGGGGAGAGAAACCAAAACACCTAAGCGGATTGAAGCGACTTGGGCGGTGACAGCCCCTTGGAGCTCAACCCATAGGCAGCACACTTCAACCCACTACACTACATCACTATAAATCTCTGCTACAATCATGTTACTCAAACAAACAGAAAAATACCTACAGGCGCTCCCTTATTTATGTTTCTACTTCTGCTCCATTTCCATTGAACTCTCATCATACTCACACTTCTGTCAGTCGGCTGGCTTCTTATGAACTACTCTTGCTTTCTGCGCCAAACCTTAACGTTAACTCGATATGAACAGTCTTAAACCAGGAACATTATTACCCTCTTTACAGGATGAAGACATCCACAATTGTGTGTTCCTTACTGGCCACCTCCTTGATTCTAGAAATAACTTACGGGATGATGCTAGCTAGCTCTTATCTGAAAGATGCAGAGGACATTACCAAGCTGCATAGACAATCACTTCCATGGTGAACCTAAAGTCAAGGTTCTTATTTAACTGAATAAGATCTGCCCAACACACTGAATAAAATTTTCTAACTGAGCTTGTCAATCAGCCAAAGATCAAATAGCCAGTATTTACTGAGAGTTGCTGATACACTGATAGTTGCTATACCTTAGAAACATTAAGAGAAGCAGTGAGAGACTTCTTACATATTTTTTTCTAGTTTCAGGTGTACAAAACAATGCAATAGTTATGTTTTCACCCCTAAAAAAGTGACAACCTCCCTCCCCCATCCACTGCCCCCCTACCCCTGATATAATACATATGTATTACAATTCCACTGACTCCACTCCCCACACTGCACTCCACATCCCGTGACTATATACATATTAAATTATAGTTGACATATATTATTCAACAGCGGCTTCAGGTGTATAGTGCAGTGGTCAGGCCTCTACATCGTCCATGAAGTGGTCTCCCTAACAAGACAAGTGACCACCTGACACCCTACAAAATATTTACAACATTATCCATTATATTCCCCAAACTGTCTTTCCTATCCCTGTGGCAATATTGAAGTTACCAATTTATGTTGTCTCGTCCCTTCCCCTTCTCCCTCATCCCCACCACCGTCCCATCTTGCAAATCATCAGCTTTACCTCTGTGTCTCTGAGACTATTTCCATTTACATTGCTCATTTATTCAGTTCTTTAGATTCCACATATAAGTGAGGTCATATGGTATTTGTCTTTCTCTGACTGATCTATTTCACTTAGCATAATGTTCTCTAGGTCCATCCATATCGTTGCAAATGGTACGATTTCATTCTTCTTTATAGCTGAGCAATAATCCATTGTGTAAATGTACCACAGTTTCTTAATCCAGTCGTCTACCGATGGGCATTTTGATTGTTTCCAAGTCTTGGCTATTGTAAATAGCGCTACAATGAACATAGGGGTGCATGTATTTTTTCGAATTAGTGTCTTGTGTTTTTCTGGATAAATACCTAACAGTGAAATTGCTGGGTCATACGGTAGTTCCGTTTCAAGTTTTTTGAGATACCTCCATACTGATTTCCATAATGGCTGCACCAATCTGCAATCCCACCAATAGTGCACCAGGGTTCCCTTTTCCCCACAACCTCGCTAGCACTTGCTGTTTGTTGATTTATTGATGATAGCCATTCTGACCGGAATGAGGCAGTACCTCACTGTGGTTTTTATTTGCATTTCTTTAATGATTAGTGAGGTTGAACATTTTTTCATATGACTGTTGGCCATCTGTATGCCCACTTTAGAGAAATGTCTCTTCATATCCTCTGCCCATTTTATAAGCAGGTTTTATTTTTGGTGTTGAGTTGCATGAGTGTTTTATAAATTTCATTTCCAGCTTTTTGAGATACCTCCTTACTGATCTCCATAGTGGCTACACCAATCTGCCGTCCCACCAACAGTGCACCAGGGTTCCCGTTTCCCCACAACCTCACTAGCACGTGTTGTTTGTTGATTTATTCATGATAGCCATTCTGACTGGAGTGAGGTGGTGGTATCTCATTGTGGCTTTTATTTGCATTCCTCTAACGATTAGTGAGGTTGAACATTTTTTCATAAGCCTGTTGGCCATCTGTACTTCTTACATTCTTAAGGGTGGCCCAAAAAGTGCAAAGATGTTCCGGTGTTACCAGGTTTTATAGGGCAACTGAAACAATTGGCAGTTATAAGCAACTCCGGGACATTCTAAAGCCACCACCATGGAAACCAAAGGAAATAATTTAGCTGATACTGCAGCTAGTCAGGCAGCAATAAGCAGCCAAATTATCCAGACCTGAGAATGTTTCCTCTCCCTATTAAATCAATAAAAGACTCTCCTTTACAGTCCCAATGGACAGCTGCTGAAGAAGAAAATATGGCAACCAAAAGGGGGAACCTTTGACACAGACACATATAGCTTAGACCTATTCAGAAACCAATCTTACCTATAGGGGCTCAATTACCTATATATACTTTAGCATGTACATGAACAAACACACTGGGGTTTGGAAAGACGATTTCATGGAGTAAAGCACATTATTGGAAACCTGCTACTGTGGCTCATAAAGTGCACAGCAGATGTTCTAGCTGTCTAAAAGAAAACCCTGGAACGTCACTCAGTGGGTCCCAAGGACATTTCCCACTTCCTTTAGGTCCATTTGAGGTATGGTAATTGGACTTGACCCAAATACCACCATCTCAAGGATACAAATATATGTTAATCATGATGTGTATGCTGTCTCACTGGGTTGAGACATTCCCTGGAGGAGAGCAACAGCCTTAAAAGTAGGTGAGTTATTACTGGAAAAAAATAATCCCCAATTGGGAAATTCTCTTTCAGTTAGATAGTGACTGAGACTCATTTCACTGAGCAAATAGTGCAATCCCTTTGCACTATTTGGCCTATTTGACAGCATTTGCATTACGCTTATCACCTGTCCTCTGGATTGGTAGAATGTACAAGTGGTACAAATAAAACTCAACTGGGTCAATTTTCAGAAGCTTTTAGTCTCTCTTGGCCAAAAGCTCTCCTTACAGTGCTTCTCAATCTGAGATACACTCCTTGTGGTAAACATAGCTTTTCTCTTCATTAGTCATTGGTCACCCTATGCGTCTGGGTGGAGGGACATATGATACAACCTTCCTAAAGGAAACCTCCTACTTATCATCAAGGACTTATCAACCAGCCTCAAGAACCTGGTGAATCAGTAACTGATTCATTTCAGTGTGCTCCTGGGAGACGAAGCCTTCAAAGATAACAACTTGTCACAAGACATCAATTGAAGACTCTCTCCAACCTCGTTGGAGGGGACTTATCAGGCATTACTAATTAAGCTATGTCAGCTAAACTTAAAGGTGTTAACTCAAGGATTCACATTTCTTATTAAAAAAAAAAAACGGGTGTCTAACCACGACTGGACATCTGCCGCTGCCTGACACTCGCCTCCGCCCACTGCAGTCATCAAAGACTTCTCAAGGATGAGAAGCCACCGACATCAGGGGTAGACAGCTATCTGAAGACATCGAGAAACCCTGCATATCTACATAATTGATACTGAATTTAAAATAACCATTTGTTTATCTTTACCTGACTGCTAATAATATGAGTTGTAACGATATCTATACTTGATCTTCAGTCTTTTCTCAAACCCTGTACTTATATAGACAACTGTTCATAATTGCTGAAGGTATATAAGATACCTTTTTCTTAGCTGAGAAATCCTGTCATCTGTTTGCAACTCAGCGGACGCTCAGCTCGGGCCAGGAATTGAACTGCTGTTGCTCAGAGCTTGCACTCTGGAGCGAGCTCTTAACCAACTGAGCCACTCGGCCGACCCTTAAGATAACGTTTATATTGTCCATAATACTATTTTTATGGATTCTCATTTTGAAATTCAGAAGAATTGTCATTGTAGAAGCAAAAAAAAAAAAACCCCAAAAAACAACAGGATGCAGGTGTATTTTTGAAAGAAATTCAAAGGAAGTAGTTTCTCTTAATAAGTTGATTATTTCTGAATGAGGAAAAGGAGACAAAGTGAGAAGGACAGATGAAGTTGTAGAAGGTTAGTAGAAAAAATATTGAGAAAGGGATTTTATATGTAAATACTAGAATCCAATTATACTTATTCCCTATCTCAACAAACACTACTAACTATATTAATTCAGATAGAAGCTGAAGTGGCTATAAAAAAAATGGCCCTCTCTAATGGCTGCTGAGGCACAGGAAATTTACTTATGAAACTCTTACTGTCCTCCTGGCCTCTAGAAATTCTTAGATGGTAATTGTTATTTACATCATTCTGTTCTTATAGCCTTGGCCCCTATTAAACCTTCAAGTTACAGTTCCCAGTTGCACAAATAGCAGAAATCAGATTAATAATGAATGACACTTGAGTGCTTCCAATGGAAAGTAGATAGGCTACATAATCATAATCATATTCATAATCATAATAATACCACCCCTAGTAAATAGGAACCCATTTCATGGTCAGAATCTGAAGAATTATATGGTGTGCCCTTAAACTATAGTAAATGTTATACTAGATGCAAAATACAGATAAGGAAGACAGACAGCTAAACTTGGATCATGATAGCTTACAGGTTAGAAATGATCCAGTGTGTTTTTTACATAATGAAGGCCCATAAGGCCTGACTGCCTCTCACTTACCCGCTTTTCCTTTTGAACAAAAATTCGACCTTGACTGCCGCCCAAGGTTATGGTCTTGCCCCATCCCCAATGGTCCACTGTTTCAGCAAGACAAATGATGACAGTAAGGCTTTCTAGGAATGAGCCTTCCTAGAACCGTGGGACGTTATCCAACCAAAAGGTTGGTCTTCAATGCATCCCTTGGATTCATTTATAACCAAAAACGGAAAGTGTGGACGAAAAACGGGCCAAACACTAAACCTCACAAGCTCAGGGGAGTCCAGCATGGCAGGCCCTACAAACTCACAGACAGAATCTAACTGCATAGGAAGGTCTACATATAAAAATTCCTAACTAAAAGTGGGTCATGGCCAGTAGTCACATCCTTGACCTGTAGCTTCCTTGACAAAGGTCAAACTTTACCTTAAGTGAGCCTGTCTATTGTCTTTTTGCATCTAAGATAATACACACTTGGAATGTCAGAGTAACCCCTTTATCCGGAACCCTCTGGGCACAGCCCGTCATACCACAGCAGGAGACCACAGAGCCCCTCACTGTTACCTTGTTCCCAGCACACCATCTCTATGTGCTGTACAATGTCACTTGTTAACTAGCCTGTGCCTGTCAATATAAAAAAAGTAATGTGTCTCTCTGTGTTACTTTTTAGCCAATCCCAGAGATGTCCCCACTTTGCTTTCCCCCCACTCCTTAACCTACCACCAATGGATTTCTCGTAACCCTCCTCACATCTCCTCCTTTTATTCTAATGTATAAAATAAACCACAAAACTGCCATTTCCAGAGCATTTTCTTAATCCATTGAGATTTTGCTTCCCAGCAATTGTCATCAGTTTGATTCAAATAAACTCATTAAACTTCTCTACAGGTTTGGATGCTTCTTACGACGACACCAGCTTCCATGAAAGGTATCCATGGAATACCTTTCCCCAGCCCTGGAAAATGGCAGAAGCCAAATGCATCTTGGCTTCTTTTCATACAACGAGGGTAACAGAGCTACAGTGATGTATCCTTTAAGGATAACAGCATCACTGTTCACTGAGCCTCCGTCCACAAGACAATTGGGATGACCTTCAAAGCGAAATGCAAAAGAGACGTCCACTCTAAAGCGTCATCTGAGGCCCGTTTTAAGGATCTGTCCCTAAACATAGTCAGCTTTGGGATCTTAGCCTCAATGAACCCCATTATCCACTGCCTTGCACATCCGCCCCTTGCATCTTTATTCCCCGTCTCCTAACTGCTCCATTTTGCTGGTCTCGGCTATGGGCCTTCCGCGGTGGGCACTTCGGGGCCGGGGAGAAAGGACCCAGGCCAACGCCTGGAATGGTTTGTGGTTATTGATACGTGTTTAGTCTCTGGGTTCTATACCCTCGGATTCTCCAGTCCCCAGGCCATAATGCACCCTCCCTGGTTAATACACTGTTGGTCACTGCAAGATGGACCACAGACAGGGAGGCCCTGAAGAACTGGCCAGGGAGAGAGGCCCCCGTGGGTTCTGGCTATGGCTGGGGGTGGGAGTTAGGGAGCAGAGGAGGAAGACGCAAACTATCACAAACATTAAAAAGAAAGAAAGGCTTCACACTCTGGTTTCACTGGAGAGGATTTTGAAAAATGTAGTAGAAAGACTACTCACAGGCCAGTGAAGCTGTACCAGCAAAAAGTGGAAGGAAAAGGGAATGCCCACCACTGCCTACGAGCCATGACTCCGAGCTCTGCCTCTGTTATAGTTCCTTTAACTCTTATACAACCTTGTGATGGAAGATGATCCCCATCTTACAGATGAGGAAATTGAGACCCAGAGAAGTTAAATACTTGGCCCACGTCCTAACAAGCAGGTCTGTGTGACTTCAAAGCCAATACTGTTTTTCAATATCAGCTGTCTACAGTGTGACCCCTGCAGACGTACGTGAGAAACAAACAAACAGGAAGACAAATTTCTACTTGATCTGACGTCCTTGGAGAGGGGGACATAACCTATCCCCTACCCCAGCTTCTTCAGAGACACAAATACATCCACACCTGACCCGCAAATCAAACCAGAAGAATTATAATCATTCTGAAGTTATCGTTTTCCTTTTGGGTCCTTTAACCCCGCAAATGTGGGCTCCCACACACACCTCCACAGTAACTCAGGTTGTGTCTCTCTGGCTGGCGCCCTTTTTCAGATGGATTCAATGTGCAAGCACAGAGACCAGGACATGTGGAAACGTGGCCATAAGGCTGAGTTGGACACTCCGCCCTGGGTACCAGTCCCCCCACGGGTCCACACAGCCCAGTCTCAGTCTCTGCACTGGCGTTGGTTTTCCTTCCTTTATCTCAGAATTCAGGCAAAGGCTGAAACAAGGCCCAATTATCTCAGTAACTGTGGATGCATGCTGCCAGAGTGCTCCTTAAATTAAAAAAAAAAAAGTCTTGTTTTCTACTTTTACATCCAAGTTCATATGGGCCAAGGTGTGTGAAAAGTTTCCTGAGAGCCACCGCAAAGAAACAGAGGTCTCAGGATTGGAAGGATTTTTGTCATCCTCTTCCCCACCACAAACCTCAGAAATAATATGAACAGACACAAACATACGTGCTCAGAAATGACACAGACAGACACACACATAGACACTCAGAAATAACAGACACACACACACATATACTCAGAAATGACAGACACACACACACACATACACATTCAGAATCCTGAGTCGTCACATGATTGACAAGCAGACCTTGCAATAGGAGCCTTTTCGCTAAAGACCAGTCACTCATTATTTTCTCATTGGCAGACACGAGGAGGACCTGCAGCCCGCTCCTTCTATGTGAGGTGCTGCAGGTGTTGAGGAGGAGCAAGGCCAAGCTGGGCCCTCAAGGAGCCGACAGACAATCAGAGGGGGTCGGGTGAAGGTGGCCCGCCGTGCCCACTTGGAACCTTTCCTATCCTGCTCTGGACCCCAGGGGCCTGATCTGCTCCCAACACATCACAAGGCTCCTTGGCCCTCTGGCTTCCAGTTGGGTTCAGCCAATTGGGTATCAGGAAAGTGACTGGAGGAAGAAGACCACGCAGGGACGGGCGTGGGCCTGTCTCCTCCAGGCTCCGGCCCTCTCAGCTGCTGTCCCAGGACCCTCACACACAGTCTCTCTGGCTTCCGCTCCCCAGAGGCACCCCCTCCCTCATCCCTTCATGTCTTCAGAGGAGCCTGGAGTGCCCCACCAGGCCGGGCGGTAGCCCAACCGCTCGCTCACACGTCTCAAGTGAGTTCTTTATTAAACTCTGCTCAAATTATCCTATTTTGAATATGCCATCTGCTTCCTGCTGGGACCCGGACTGATCCAGGGAGGCAGAGTAAACAGATAATTGCAGTATGATGCAGAACAGCCAGAAAATATTGTTTCCCAGTGACGCACAAGAGCTCTGAGCTCTGGCTGCTTGGGTTGTGCATCCCGGCTCCACGACTATCTCTGTCAGCCTCTCTAGTCCTCCGTCTCCACCTCTGAGAAACATGGTAAATACCAGTGCCTATTTCTTAGGGGCGGCCAGGAGGATTCAGTGAGATCATACAAGCAGGTTGCTTAGCTCAGCATGCGGCACTTCATCAGTGCTTATAAGACACTAGAGGGATTCTTTAGTTAACTGTGCAGTCCCTTCAATATACTAAGTGCCCAATATGTATCTGTGAATGACTGAAGTGCTAGGAGAAACAAGTACAAGGGACATGGAGAAGGGACAGGACCACATAAAGAGAGAATCAGGGAGGACTGCCTGGAGGAGGTGATGCTGAGCTGCCTCCTGGAGGAGAAGTTAGCCAGTAGGATGGCTGCCAGAGGGTTTTCCAGGCAGAGGGAACAGCAGGTCCAAGTGGGCGGAGGCCTGACACATGCATCAGATGTGGGACAGTGCAAATATCTCAGTGCAGTGAGAGTACAGGACACAGGCTGGGAGGGATAAGAGCTGAGGCCAGACAGGGAGGCAGGGGCCGTCGAGGACGTCATATCAAGGAGCTTGTCTTTGCCCTAAATGCAAGGGGAGCTTTTAAGCTGGCAGTGACCACAGACAGGTTTGATGCTGACAAAGTTCAATCTAGCTGCAATGAAGGCCCTGACCTGGACACAACATAACCACACAGTAGGTGCTTTGCATGCTTGTTGAAGAACAGACAGACACCAGCCGTTCTACCCAGAGAGATCTGCTACCTCTTTCCTGCCTTCCAATACACACACCAACGTATAAGGTGCCATGGTCCAGAACTGAATTGATTGTTGGACACCCAGGTGGTATCCAGAGAGCTGGAAACTTGCCTGGGGTCAGAGTGCTGTTAGAAGGAAAGACATTGCCACACAAGCACTCTACTTCATGGCATGTGCTGGACACTCCCTCCCTCCCGGGAGTGGGGACACTCCCGGGCCCCACTGCAGACTGACGTGGAAGCACAGAGCTCATCTGGAGAGCTGAGTCCTCACTGACGCAGCTGCTGATTCAACTGTGCCTCTGGGTGTGGCAGCTGGAGGCACCAGGGACCAGCCAGACACTTTGCCAGCCTGCCCTAGTGGCCTTGCTCCTGGTCCTCTGCCTCAGAAGTCCAGAGGCCGGAGAAGACTGGCCGGGAAGCCCGCCCCTTGCACATGCACACCCACACCTGTACCCGGTGATGTGCCGGACAGGTGACTCCTCTCCTTCTCCTCTATTGGGCACCTACGGGTCTCGGGCTGGCTTGCCCCAGAAGCAGAGCCTGAGACAAGGATGTAAGGAAAAGATCCCAGGTAGACGGACGGGAAATAAGAGAGGGAGGGAAGGAAGTCAATACAGGTGCATTAAGGGGCAGGTTATCACTGAGGGCACCAGGGTTCAGTCCTACTGGGGACCTCTGGAAGCCGCTATAGAACACGCCTCTGAGGTGTGCACTTGCGGGGCAAGGGGGCTGAAGCTCTTACTCCCCAATCATGTCCCTCAGGGCTGCTCCCAGAGAGCTCCCTGCACCTGAAGATTCCACGCCAGGAAAAGAACCACCAACACAACGAGATGTAGTCAGTCCTCGAGGAGGGACATGGACAACTCAAGAGGGAATTACAACCCAGGCAGGTGAAAGCAATGGCTGCAGGTACTTCTAAGGCAGTGCTGGCCAATACAAATATAACACAATAGGCCACGTGTGCAGGTTTCAATTGTCAGTCACCACGTTTAGAAAAGTGGAAAAGAAACAGGTGAAATTCCTTTTAATAATAAAGAGTGCCATTTCTCCCAATCTATCTAAAATATTATCATTTCAACATGTGATCAACAGAAAAATCATACATGACACAGTTGACATTATTTTCATACAAAGTCTTTGAAATCTGGAATACTGTGTACTTATGGGGCATCTTAATTCAGACCAGCCACATCTCGTCAGCAGCCACGAGCGGCCAGCGGCTACCATGTTGGACAGCAGTGCCTGAGCACCGGTGAGCAGCGCAGACGCAGGGCAGACACGGAATGACAGTGACGGCTTCCCCAGGCACTCGGAATAAAACCTAAGCCCCTTACATGCTCTCAAGGCCTGACCTGACCTGGCCCCTGACCTCATTTTCCAAACCTTCCTCCTCCCTTCCCACACCTCGGCTTTGCTCCTTGTCAGTCCTGGAACGTGCCACCATTGTCCCTTTCCACTTGCTGTTCCCTCTCCTGGAATGCTCTTCACCCAGGCCTCTTCATGCGTCCTTCCTGTCATCCTTCATGTCACACTGCACAGAGTCCCTCATCCCACCCTGCTCCCGATCCCTTGCTCTAATAATAATCTAAAATTAAAATCCCTTTAGTTTTAATTTTTAGTTACGCACCATCAGAAATTAGTTTTTTCGCGAATCTTACAGTACCCACCCCTCCACCACACCCCCCATCCGCAGTTTTACTTTCAACAGTTTGAGTTACCTGTGGTCAATGGTGGTCTGAAACTATTAAAGGGAAAACTCCTGAGATACGCCATTTGTAAGCTTTGAGTTGTGCAGCATTCTGAATACCGCACCCAATGTCATCACGCAGGCATTGCACCATCTCACGTCATCACAAGAAGGGTGAGCACAGTACAATAAGATGTTTTGAGAGACCACATTCACAGAACTTTTATTACAGTATATGGTTATAATTGTTCTGCTTTATTATTAATTATTGTTATTAACCTCTTACTGTGCTCAATTTATAAATACACTTTATCTAGGTGTTTATGAATAGGGAAAAACATAG
The DNA here is from genome assembly GCF_001890085.2 of Hipposideros armiger. Taxonomy (NCBI): domain Eukaryota; kingdom Metazoa; phylum Chordata; class Mammalia; order Chiroptera; family Hipposideridae; genus Hipposideros; species Hipposideros armiger. The sequence continues at coordinate 991,568 of NW_017731979.1, read as the reverse complement.
TATATATGGGGTTCAGTATTGTCCAGCTTCAGGCATCTCCTGGGGGTCTTAGTACAAGTCCCCCACAGATAAGAGGGGACCTCTGTATTTATTGATTTTATTCTCTTTCCCACTGTCTGCTGAATCTGCAGCTCCTACAGCAATGCCCGGCTGTAGAGAAGGTGCTTAATAAATATTTGTTGAATAAATGAATAAATAAACAACTGCTCAGATAGAGAAGAAACAGCAGAGAGGAAGGATCAAATGGATTCTGACCCACGAGTAGGCACTGTGATTTCTTCTCGTTTGTATTCCCAGCATACAGTGCCATCACCCCATAGATGCTTGTTCAAAATGGAAAAGCAATTAATGACAGAGGCCCGGGGCTGGAGGTGGTGGCTACTTGAGCCAGGGAGGGCTTCCTGGAAGAGCTGGGTCTAGAGAGTTGAATGGGGGTGTGCAGGGTGGGTAAGGCCTCGTGGCAGAGGGAACAGCATGTGCAAAGGGACAGAGGTGCGGAAGAGCATGTCATATACGGATGACACACATTAACTGTGACCCCTCTCTACTAGTGACCCTCTCTCACAGAACAAAGGCTCTTTATTCAATCTTCCCCTGGAAAGAACATTCCGTCCTCCATCGAGTCCCCACTCCATTCTTGCCCAATCTGGCAGGCAGGCTGCTCGCGTCTCAGGCCTGTCCCTCCAGGGCCTCTCCAAGCTTGGAGGAACACTTCCTGACTGGTAGCACGTGCCCGCAGCCAGTGAACCTGAGACCCACGTCCATACCCGTCCCGGCTTTGGGGAAAGAGAAACTCTTTATAGTGGACGAGACGCCAGGAGGCTGTGAAGCTTGACCCACTGGGGCCATCAAGGAGAGAAAGCCTGACTGAGAACAAAGCCAGCTGAGAGGAGGGCGGGCCAAGAGGACCTACTATGCACCACGCACAGTGTTAAGTGCTTTCACGAAGTGGCCGGAGGAAACAGAAGGTCACAGCGGTTAGTGACTTGCCCCTTGCCCAAGGTCACAGAGCAAGGAGGTGGTGGACATGTGACTCTCCAGTGTTTACATATGTAGTACTCTAAGTGACCCAGGGACCAAGTCCAGATGGCCCCAGTGGCACACCTGGACCCGGGAGTGCCTGAAGCCGGCTCCAGCCTTTGACATTTCTCTCTGGTCCACTGCTTGCCACTGAAAGAACCCAACTCATACAGAGTCGTCATTCTCCCAAAGACGCAGAAGGACTTGCCCAATCTCCCCATCGGTCTGGGCACCACAGGAGAACCGAGGTCTCCTGGCTCCCCTCCAGCACTGGCCACCAGCCCTTTCTACGGCTCACGGTGAAGCCTGCCCTTCGTGCACAGGTCACTCTCATCTCTACTCGCGTTTCAGGTCCTGGGAAGGGAGAGCCATGGTACTCTCAGATGACATGTGTTTATGAGCAGGTAAGTCAAGGTCCCATCAGGCTTCCTCCAGGGTCCGTCAGGCACTTTATCACCAAATAAGGTAAAGGTGCTCTAAGAGCGATCAAAGGGTCAAACCAGACAGGACACTCTGAGGTGAAATGGAATGACCGCCAGTGACCACAGTAGGCAAGATCTGCGCTGAATAAAATAAACACACAAACCGCTTTCTCCTCCATGCGTAAGACAGACCAACATGAAGCACAGGACAAGTACAACTTTTCAGACGCAACTTCAAAGCTGTCAACACCGCTATGTAATTTACAACCTGGCCGGCACACAAACATTCAGTCTGTGTCATAACAGTCCCGTTTCCTCTCCTGCTACTCAGAGAAGCCCACGGCTGGGCGGAGCGGGGAGAGGAGGGCATCGGGAGGCAGGAGGCGGGGCTTCCCACAGGTGCCTGTTACTATCTGGGAACTGGGGCAAGTCATGCTGTCCCTTGTCACATCCCTCAATGCCTCCCCATTGCCCGGTCATTCATTCATTCAACAAACATTTACTGAGCACCTACTATGTGCTTGGTGCTGTTCTAGAAGCTTTGGATAATGGTGAGCAAGACTGAGATGGTCCCCACCCGCATGGAAGTTATAATCTAGTGAGAAAGACAGAGGCTGACATGAACTAAAGCAAGGTAGACTCTCTGTCTCTCTCTCTCTCGCTCACACACACACACACACACACACACACACACACACACACACGGAACATGGGGAGTTGCCCGAGGTCTAAGGACGTGCACGGTCAGGAAGCTGGCTGAGTTGGAAGGAGGTGAAAGGGAAGGTTTTCTAGGGGAAGAGCCCTTTGAGTGAGGCTTAGATGAGTAGGCGTTCACTAGGAAGGAGAATAGGGACGGGGGCACCGAGAGTGTTCTTGCCAAGGGGCAGCTGAATGAAAGGCCCCAGGAATGGAGAGGATGGAGTTCTTTAAGGAACCAACAGAACTCAAGTCTGGCTGGAATGTTGACAAGGGGAGGCGAGTGGTGCAGATGCAGTGAA
>NW_017731979.1:948438-988923 GCF_001890085.2 Hipposideros armiger | reverse complement strand
TCTCTCAACCAATCAAACTCCCACCTGCCGGACAGATGCTGCTCTAATGAAAAAAGGACAGGATGTGGGGGCCCGCTGTGTCCAACCCCTGGGGGCAGAGACCCAGACGCACACTTCAGAGGAGGCTGGAGGTCACAGGCAGGGGCTTGGGGTCCAAATTCGGTCTTTGATCCAAAGGGATGAGCTGAACAGAGATGCTCAGAGGAGTGGATGGGACACATGAGGCTGACTTGGGCACACTCAAACGTGGCCTGGAGTGAGTCCAGACGTGAGCCAATGCTGCTGGGTGATGGAGGTGTGCTCGAGGTTCATCTAAAAGAACTAAAGCAGGACAGAGGCTCTTGAACTCCCTCCCCCCAGGAAGCTGACTGAAACTTGAGCCACTGGCTCTCCTCACCTCCAGTTACTTGGTTAGTGGCACGGACACGGGGTTATTGCCTCCCCAGCACCCAGGGCCCCTTCCTCTGTGACTGTGCTCCAAGCTGCCACTGGGAAATCTCCCTTTTCAGGCTCTCAGTCCTGTGATTCCCATGGTGCTGACCTTTGACCCGCCTTGGGACTCTGGTCACGTGGGCCTGTCCAGTCGGAATCACCTTGTCCACCGTGCCTGGGACCCATGACCCAGGTGGACCAATGGGAATCAATTCAGACATTGTGCTAGAACTCCCGGGATGAAAAGCTCTCTATCCACCGGGGTTGTCAGGCTGGCAGTTGGAGGACAGGTGTTTTTGGAAGCTATAATACAACATGGAGAACCTGAGAATGACACCAGCGTAGGGGGAACACACGGCTGAGATGAGGCAGCGGGAGAGAGATTCAGTGGTGAGGCAGAAAGGAAAAGAGACCAAATCTCTGTATCCTAGCATTCCTGGGGTCGGGTTTTACCCCCGCACCCCCATCCCTCACTCCCTCTGCCACGTGAGCAAGGTGATCCCGTTACTGCTTAAGCCAACCTGAGCTGGGTTTCTAGCACCCAAACCTGAACTTGTGCTGGCACACACGCCCTCATGGCGTGATCCACCGCTCTGAGCCCCTGTCTGCCGCCACTTTACCTGGTGATGAGACTGGAGGTGGGGGGAGAGGGCGCAGGAAGGAATTCAGACAGCAGCCTCAGCATGTCCGCCACAGGCCTGAGCACAGAGCCCTGCCCACGGTAGACACACAACCACTCGAAGTTTGACAGGTGCAAACCCCATTTCCATTCTCCCCTCTCACCAAATTCGCACCGTTTGGAAACTTCTGACAGTCGTACCTCCCTCTGGAGAAGCGGCTCGCAGTAGACTCACCTCAGCCATGGTCTGTGCCTCAGGAAATCTAACCATCAATTACCTTGCTGCTGACGAAGCAGCAGCCGCACAGGAGAGCCTGGTGTCGTGCTCATGGCCTGTCTGCAGTGACTCTGCAAAGCTCCATGTTCAGTTCTGTGGCTCAGCCAAAACAACGGTCACCCTGCCAAGCACACTCTCACTTTGGAAGCAAGGTCACTGTCGTGGTGGCCATCAAGCCTCAGGAAAGCCTGTGCAGTTGTTTTGGAGCACCAAACCCCAAATATTGGCAGAGAACCCCTTTCAGGAGCTTTTGGCACCGTGATAACCCACACATAGCATTCCACCCCTCGTTCTTTTTTGTTTTGTTTTGTTTTTAACAGAGAAAATAGCTCTCTACCCAATTCTGTAAAACGCATTAGCTCATAGTTTCCATTTTAAACCCAAATCAAATCAACTTTAACATGGACTGGGTGTCCAAGGCTGCTGTCTTCCCTAAGATTATCTTTGTAAGTCCTCACATTTTGGATGCCCCCACGAGGAGAAATGCGAAAACAGAGACCAAGTGTCTATAAAAAAGCCCAGGTCCCATCCAATATCCTTTTGTCCCTCTCTTCGTTCCTTCCTTCCTTCCTTCATCTATCTATCTATCTGTCTTTTTTGTTTGTTTTTTAATTGAGGTAACATTGGTTAACACCATCACGTAAGTTTCAGGTGCACAACATTATAATTTGATATCTGTATACACTACAGGGAGTTCAACACCAAAAGCCTAGTTCCCATCCGTCGTCATACACTCGACCCCCTTTACCCATTTCGCCCTCTCCTCACCCCCCTACCCCTCCGGGAACCACCAATTTGTTGTCTGTATCTATGAGTTTGTTTTTGTTTTGTTGATTCATTTGCATCTACTTTTCAATTACTTGTAATCACGTATGAGGACTGCCTTGCCTCTGAAAGGATTCTACGAGTAATAGGCCTAGAATTGGCATTTCATGTTCACGATCGACTTAGCAGGGGCCACTGATTTGATTTCAAGCACAACACGTATTTACTGAACATCTACTGTGGACCAGGCACTGGGGTAACATTTGTGGATAAGCAGCCATTACCACTGTCTGCTGGGAGCCTGTGGTCTGGTGGGGGTGGCAGACATGCACAAGGGAACACAGAAATAATTCCAGATCGTTACAAGGGCTAGGAAGGAAACGCACAGAAAGAATGGGGTGGTGAGGGAAATCTGTCTGCAGAAACGGCGTTTAGGCTGAGTCTCCAGGATAAGAGCTGTCACTCATGTGAAGAGCAGGGACTTGGGGAACAGGGCTCTGCCGACACGGTAACATGAGGGAGAGTCCTGAGTCCCACCAGTGCTTACCGAGTGTGGGGACCGGAAGAGGCCAGCAGCTGCAGCCTGGAGAGGGGATGGGGTGGGGGCAGACGAGGGTGCAGGGGCTCCAGCACGCTGGCCTGTGCCATCCACAGGAAGGACTCTGGACTTCCATGGGCAGGGGGTGTTTTAAGCACAGGCATAGCACCTCATGCAGGAGAGGGGGAGAAAAATCCACGTTGGATATATTAAGTCTGAGGTGCCTGCTACACTTCCAAATGGAGATATTCATTAGGCATTTGGGATAATCAAGTCTGGATCTCAGAGGACGGGTTGGAGATATAACTTGGAAGTAGTCAGCATACAGACGGTCTTCAAAAACAGTTGAGGTTGGTTGGGATGAGTGAGACTGAGAAAGAGGGTAGAGCCATAAGAAGAGATGGGGGGCTGGGCTGGCTGCCATGGGAGCCAAAAGAAAACAGGGTTTGTAGAGGGAGGGCGTGGTCAGCTGGGTCAAATGCCTCCTGGGAGCTGAGTTGATTGCATAATAATTCCCAAGCTTTGCGATTTGGGGGTAGACTGGGGGAGGGCTTATCTTAGAAGGCTTTCCTTACTGCCTAGGGAAGAGAGAATAGTGCAATGAGTGAAAAATTCCAGGTGCCCAGGCCAGACTCCTTGGTGCTGAACCCCCCCACCTCCACCCCCACCCCACCCGCCTGTCTGCCATTTACCAGCAGTGTGGCCTTAAACAACTTTCCAAAGCTCCCTGAGCTTGTCTTTACAGTGGAAGTAACAACAGTACCTGACTGCCAGCCTCCAGAATTATGAGACAATAAACTCCTATTAAGCCACTGAGCTTGTGGAGCCCTAGGAGACAAACACAATATTGTCTAATCTTTTAGCATCATCAAGACAGAAAGCTGTTTTGTTTATCTTGGGATCCCAGAAGCTGACACAGTCCCTGGCACGTAGTAGGTGCTCAGAAAGTGTCTGTTGAGTGAGCAAGTGAAAAAAATAAGAGTATAAACTCAGTAGGGGGAGGAACTGTGTGCTTCATCTCTGCGAAGAGGCTGGAGCAAATTAGGTGCTCAGTAAACATTTGTAGAGTAAACTTTTTAAAACGAATGGACGATAAGCTCGGGGAGGCTTTGTAATGAGTCTTATTCATCTATTGGGTTGCCAGAAAAGTCATGGCGTATTTTTTCTATGTTTTTCGTTGCAAAAATGTGTCATGACTTTTCCGATAACCCACTATTTCCTCAGGATTCAGCAAAGGGCATGACACACAGTAGCTGTTTGACAAATTTTGAAGGAAGGAAGGAAGGAAGGAAGGAAGGAAGGAAGGAAGGAAGGAAGGAAGGAAGGAAGGAAGGAAGGAAAGAAAAAATAAATGGAGGGAGGGAGGGAAGGAAAAAGACCAGGATCACAGCTTCCCAATTCTCAGTCTAGGCAGAAGCTTCCTAACTTTATGTATCTAACTAAGGATTGGCTGATGCCTTGAAATAACCCGTTGAATTTTAAACCGCCTCAGTTATAGTTCAAGGGCTTTCACAGTAGAACTTGAATATTAGTGTTTTTCTAAAACACATTTCCTTTTACATCCAGAGATCGTTAAGGCTTTCCAACCCTTCCAACAATGTTAGAAATGCAACTTAGAGGTGAGAGGTCAGTGCTTCTGTGTTCAACTCAAGGGACACATTTCCCGTCCATGTGCAGCACTCATTCCTGACCCTTGTCCTGCGGCCAAAAGGGGACATCAGCTGTGCTCAGGGAAATTCAATTTGGGCTGACAGCTGGCAGCATGATAACGACAGGGCAAGGGGGGCAGCAGTCACAGGGGTTTCTCCTGGGCTTGGCATAGGAGGGCCTAACGCTTAGGTCAGTTCGTTTCTATGTATGGAGAAAAGCCCTAAAAACAAGGCCTGCTGATTTCTGCTGCTGGCTCAGAATTCCACTCAGCTTCCATTTGTTGTGCCCCCCCCCCATCCTGGTGGCATGTGAGGAGAAGAAAAGGAAACGTCTTGTTCTTCATACCCCTGGACTTAAGCTTTCCCAGGGGTGACAACTGCTTTGTTGGGGGGGGGTGCGATTTCATTCATCCATCCATTCATTCATTCATTCATTCACTCTAATAAACAAAGTCAGAGATCCCTGGACTAATGTCTTGATAATTGCAGCAACCCTCTGCTCCTGTGGGTTCCCCTTCTCTTCTACTGAACTCCAGGTCCTCACATCTTTGCTCCAGGGACACCGGGTGGGAGTCAACATCTGTCACAGTGACACACACGCAAAAGAACGCTCACCCTCCTCAGTGCTGGTGAACAGCGAACAGGGGAAACGGCTTTATGTGTTTCAGTGTAGCCCTTATGTGATCCACCAGCTTACCTACGATGCTGCAACTCTTCTCCCTATCAAAAGTCAGTGGACACATGTCTTGTTAGGGAGGCCACTTCATGGATGGGGTAGAGGTTTGATCGCTGCACTGTACACTTGAAGATAATGTTGTATAATATTGTATGTCAACTATAAGTGAATATATATGTAGTCATGGGATGTGGAGTAGAGTGCGAGAGTGGAGTCAATGGAATTGTAATAGATACGTATGATATGGGGCAGGGAGTGGGGCGGCGGATTGGGGGAGGGGAGTTGTCACTTCGAGGGGTAAAAAGTATAACTATTGCACTGTGTTGTACACCTGAAACTAATTTTAAAAAATAAAATAAAATAAACACAGGAAAAAAAAAAAGAGTCGGCGGAGAGATGGTCATCTCTGTTATTTCTGTGGTTGGGTTTATATGACCCTCCTGTGGCCCCAGGGCGCCCCACACTGAGCCTAACCCAGTGGCTGTCAACCTATACGATAGTCACATCTTTCCTTTTTCTCAGAAAGCCCCAGGATGACAGGTTTCACTCTGGCTGTACCACCTCCTTGCTCCGTATGTTTTCATTGAAATATAAATACAGCCACTCCTCAAATAATGTCATTCCATATAACATTGATGAAATGCTGAAACTCTTCTTGAGATCCATTAGCAGCCCACGGTAAAACTGGTTTCATTATATGTCGCTTCGCTTAAAATTGCAATTCCTATCGACGACGTTAAGTGAGGACTTGGCATTTTTAAAATTGTCTGTGACACAGTATATCACTCAAGGAATTTGACACCCATGAAACCAGCACCCCGATCAGGAAACAGAACGTTTGCAGAACCTCCTTAGGAGTCCACCCCATGAACCCTTCCAGTCACTATCCCCCTACCCACCTGACAGTAAAGCCTGCAGCAGCCCTGTACCACCTGTATTTGAACTTTTGGGGAAGACAGAAATATACTGCTATCTTCTTTAAGCCAATGTTCTTTTAGATTTTATATTATTCATAGCAAAACCTGTTCCTAAATGATGCACAGGGTTATTGCAGTTATAAGTCATATCACCTAAAGACACCCGGAAAACGAATGTGACCTTGGTATTGGACTCTTGATTTTAAAAACAAAACAAAGTAAAACATGATTTCAGGTAACAGTGCAATTGTCAAATTATGAAAATGAGCAGGCGAAGCCTCATTTATCCTGGAAGGCGGTAACAGTCCCCTGTCACCTCCTGTCTGGGGCACATCGAAGCCTCTCAGAACGGCTCCCTGTCCCCAGCCTCTCACCTCTCCCACACATTCTGGACACTTTTGCTTGTCTCAGTATCCTTCAAAATTTCTTTCATCCTGAACTTTGGAATAATTGCAGTGCTCTATGTGCCTACGTTACAGAAGACACGACATGCCTTTTTTTTTCTGATCTGCACAAAAAAACCTGAAACATAAATATTACCCCCCCTTCTCCCTGCCCTTTCATAGATAAGAAAACTGAAGACATAGAGAGGTTTAGTGACTTGCCTGAGGTCAGACAGAAAGTTGCCAAGATTCAACCACCCCCTCCCGCAACCCCACTCTTTCCGCCACACAGCTGACTTCCGGGAAACGCCGGCCACAGCAGGTCAACCCTGTGTCAGTCGCCCTGGCAACCATAAGCTTCTCAGACTGTTTCCTCTGCCTCATTTTCATGGGTCTTCCTGCCCAGTCTAATTCTGTATCATCCTCTAACACACCCTCTCACACATCCCCCGCCACTGATCGCAGGCTCCTTAGAGTCCATCAAGTGCCCCTACGCCAGGCCTCGGTATTCCCAGCTGCAAACTGGGACAACTGAGACTCCTACCGAGAGGCCATATGCCATAAGGGAAAAAGGCAGGAGACCTGAAATCAGGAAAAAAGGACTTCAAATCTAGCCGGGCAAGTTCTTTATCTGTAAAGTGAATGTGGTAATTCCTACCGGGGGTGGATTGAAGGAAGACTATTTCTAAAAAGCCGCTCGGCTAGAATAACGCTTATTATTGTTGGCGGTGTCACTTGTTGCTATTCCTGACTTCATCCTGGTGTCACCACCCACGCCACCTTTCCTTCAGCATAAAGGAGACAGGTCATGTGATAGGAGACACTTAGACAACGCTACAGTTCCACAAGTGCCAGCGGTCTGTTCGCCACTAGTACTCGCAGCCATGATGTCTCTGTCAGATGCGAGTGCGTGAGTTTCGTCAAATGGTGCGTTTCCACCCTCCCACAAGAATCCCCTCACATGTCCCAGGCCGGGCTCTCAGGACAAGATGGGCTGAGACCACTCACCGATTCCATAGTGAATCTCTTGACGAAAAACTGGAGAGCCTGGAGGCTGAAGATCTCATGTCTTAGCCGTCACATCAGAAAATTACCTGGATGGGGGTAGGGGCGGGAAGAAAGGCGACAAGAGTCATCCAGTGGGACTGGGCAGAAGACACTGTCTCAGACCAACACGTGATGTCATTCGGAGGCTGGCACCCTCGTCAGGAATGTTCTTACACCACAGGGTGGCTGTCCAGGCATGTGATGGGATAAAGCCGGAAAGCCACGATTTCAGCAACCCACTTTGGGGCTGATAGCTCCATTGCTCAATCTGTGCAAGGGCTCAGGGATCCTCTTGCATTCTATTTCTAGCTCTACGTTGGGGAGCAATTTACAAGTCATTAACTTCCCTAGACCTAGGCTCCGAAACGTGAAATTAAAGTGTGCTGACAGGTGTGACAGGCAGACAGACAGACAGACACCTGCCGCAGCGTGCCCACGGGAAAGCAGAGGTGTTCCCCCAGCAAGCGGAACCAGCCTGAGGAAAGAGGTAGATGTATATGAAAATACGTATTTCAGGCCAGCCCCTCTGCACCTGACAGAGGATTTTAATTAATTCATGCATATCAAAGCGTAATTAATTGCTGAGTGCACAGAGTGCAGGAAGTCTTGGATAAAAGGTATTAGGTAAGGGAACAGCTTCAATATTTGCAGAGTGGAGAGGGAAACAGAGGTGGGTCTGTGAAAACAAGATGAGCTAAGGGACATGCTTGGTCCTTCTCCTGTGATCCCTAGCTCAGAGTGGCACTTCCATCTGGGGCCAGAAACTGAGGGACACTCTTGACCCACCATCTCCCTCACGCCCGTATCCAATCCATCGCCCTCCTACCTCCCTTGCTTCCTAATGGTCTCTCAACCCATCTCTCTCTCTCCGTCTCCCCTGACACAGCCCTGGACCAAGCCTCCATCATTCTCACCTGGGCCACTGCAGCTGCCTCCTAACTAGTCTCCCCTCATCACCATCTCTCTCTCTCTGAAATCTGGTCCCCCACACTAAAGCTACAACAACCTTTTCCTTTTTTTATGTTTTATTATGGAGAATTCGGTAGACACAAAAATACAGAAGAGTGTCATGAACCCATGTCCCCACCACCGAGCCATAATCACCAGCAATTCATAATCAATCCTACCCCATCCACACCCTAATTCTTCCCCTCCGACGTTATTATTTCAACACAAATTCCAGGCATCTTATTATGTTAGTCATTAAGTAGGACAGTACATATTGCTAGGATAAGATCTTTTATAAAAATATAACTGCAATATCATTGCCATACCAGAAAAGAAAATTCCTCAATTCACCAAAAATCCAATGTTCAAATTTCTAATAGTCTCATAAATGTTTTTTTAAAAATTTAACTATAGTTTGTTTTTTTTAAATCCAGATCCAACTTAGGTCCACATCTCACAACTGGCTAATGTGTAGAGTAAAACATTTTAAAACACAAGCTTGCTTGGGCCGGCCGGGTGGCTCAGTTGGTTAAGAGCTCGCTCAAGAGTGCGAGCTCTGAGCAACAAGGTCACTGGTTCGAGTCATAGCCCAAGCTGAGCTGCCGCTGAGCTGCCAACAGGTGGCAGGATGGCTCAGCTAAAAAAAAAACAAAACAAAAAAAACACAAAACAACACAAGCCTGCTTGTTTCCCCGCCAACCTCTCCATTCCCAGCTTAACATTCTTTAGTGGTGTCTTAGTGCTTTAGGATAAAAACCCAAATCGTTTAACATGGTCTGACTCTTGCCCACCTCTTTGGCTTCTGCTTGTCCACCCAGGCTCACTGCCACAGATACATGACCTTCTTTCGGATCCGGGAACTCGCTGTGGTCCTTCTGCCCCAGGGCCTTTGCTCATGCTGTTCCCGCTGCCTAGGGGGCTACCTCACTCACCCTCTTTGCCTAGCTAACTCCTGTACTTCCTGAAATCATACTTCCTCAGGGAAACGCCCCCTGCTTCTCCAGATTAGATCACAGAATTTACCTGAGGTTTTAATCATACATTCACTAATGTGAACACTGATTAACACCTGTTGATTTAATTACAAGCTATGAGAGTACTGTGTCTGGATTTGCTCATTGTGGTATCCCAGCACCAACCACACCGTGCCCACCACAATATCAATAAATATCTGTCAGATAAACGACTGCACCGTTTCCTTCCAATTTTGATGCCAACAGTCACGGACTGAATCTTTCTAAAGTCTGAATCACACATGTAAATTAGATGGGGAATTGACAATCTTATGCTGAAGTTTGTATGGAAATGTGAGGGGCTCGGAAGAGCCAACACGATCTTGGAAAAAGTGACTGGAGGTCTCGCATTTCCCGATTTCCAAACCTGCTACAAAGCTACAGGAATCAAGACGGTGTGGTGCTGAGATTAAGGATAAACACGTGCTCTCCCTCACAATCACAGAGCATGATCTTCCTGTGACATTTACAACTTAGCTCCGTACACGTCTATGAAAAATAAGGCCCTGTTCCTTGTGTAAATAACCGATGCTTCTCTCAGCCTAACCCCAGCTTGTCTGCATCATCCCAAGTGTACAAACTGGATCGCTGCTCCTACTGTGTTTCCCCGAAAGTAAGACCTAACCGGAAAATAAGCCCTAGCATGGTTTTTCAGGATGCTCGTAATATAAGCCCTACTCCAAACACAAGCCCCAGTTAAGATTGTCAGCCAGACGTGACTATTTGAATAAATGTAGATTTTTGTACATGAATACATGAATAAATGTAGATTGTTGGAGCAAAAATTTATCTAAGGCCTGGTCTTATTTTCGGGGAACCATGGTCATTCTTCCCTCCCCGTAATTCAAACCTGAATTTGAATTACACATCCCAGCCCTTTGTCATGTGACTTTGTAGCCCGTCCCACTATAGCAGGTGCTGGTTATTTCCTTGTGCCCCTCAATTCTGGGCTGGACCACGGACTTGTCCAGCCAATGGAATGTGGATGGAAGTGACAATGGGTGGGTCCCAAGTCCCTCCCTCTTGTCCTGTGATGGGCCATGAGGGGAGGATGTCTCCTTAGCCCTCGTCCGCTGCTGCCTTGCAGTCTGAACCCCAGACTGACGGAAGACACGTGAGGCAGCTCTGACCCCAACCAGAAGTCCAGCCAAAACCAGCCAAGACCAACTTAGATCAGCCGAACCACAGCTGACCCACACAACCATCAGCATGGAAGTATCTGCTGTCAAGCATGTCACCGCAATTCTGTGGTTTCTGTTATGTGGCAAAAATGTATTAATATGCACGGGAACCCTCACTGATGAAGACCAGTGAGCACCAACACGGCTTAGACCAATGAAAGCCTTGCACGCACACAGCACAGGTGTGATGACAATCGGCAAAGCTGCCTCTTGCGGAATATCCACCTACTTGGTGCCAATTTGACCCTCACAACAATACTGCAAGGTAGATTCTGGGCCAGCTTTACAGATGAGAATGTCAAGGCTCACAGGTATGCTAGGATGTGTCCAAGAGAGTATGTGGCCGAGCTGGGACCCCAGCCCAGGCTGTCTGACTCAGAAAGTCCACGCCACACTTTCCCTCTACAAGAGGGTCTTGCAGGTGCCCAGAGACAGTTGTCACCTACGTCCCCAGTCTACCAACTCACCTCCAAGTCAAACGCCCCAACTTCCAATCCTTCTCTGCCCCGAAGCAGAACCCCATCCCGGTCAGTGAACCTCTTTGGCTCTTAGGTCCCTTGGTTTGTGAAATGAGGCCGCTAATCTTAGCCTGGCCTACGTCACTCGAATGAACTGGTATGTGACAAAGCTGTGTGAGGTGTGACCCCAAAGGCAGTTCACATCCTGCTCCCTTGACTGTGAACCCACTCGAATTAGGTTAGCATCTACGTGGGTGTCACCTCCTCACCCACAATGCTTCAGCTTCAGGGCCCATTTATGCTTTGGGGCTGATATTCTTTCAAAGATACATGATTTCTTTCCAGTAATTCAGGTCCATTGCAAAAAGTATTAAGGCATGAAAGTAAAATCTGTTCCCAGCCCAACACCCAGAGAGAACACCCTGTTAGGATTTTAAGGCTATTCTCTTTTGGCGACTGGTTTTTGTAAGGGTGAAACAAATAATGCCTTTCAATTAACAAGATTTTCTTAGAACCAGGGAACTACTGGTAACTACAAAAAGTTCCATTTTGCATTCATTCATTCAATCATTCATTCAACAAATACTTGTTTTGTATGTGCCATGTGATAGGGACTACTCATGATCTCAAGGAACTATCAGTCACCCATTCGTTATTTTTTTTATTTTTTATTGTTTTAGATTTTTTTTGGGGGGGGGGGAATTGGGGAAGGGGAACACTGTCAAGAAATTGGAAAAGGGGAACAGCCAAGTTGTTGTCCTTCAGTCTTAGTTGTGGAAGGCGCAGCTAGCTCAGCTCCAAGTCCAGTCGCCATCAGGCTGCCCGTCGGCAGCTCGCGGCCGCTCAGCTCAAGGTGCCGTGTTCAATCTTAGTTGCGGGTGGGCATAGCCCACCACCCCATGCGGGAGTTGAACAGGCAACCTTGTTGTTAAGAGCATGCGCTCTCACCAGCTGAGCCATCCTGCCACCTGTTGGCAGCTCAGCAGCAGCTCAGCTCGGGCGCAGCTCAGTGGCCTATGTGGGAATAGAACCGGTGATCCTGTTGCTCACAGCTCGCTCTCTTAACCAACTGAGCCACTTGGCCAGCCCTGCTATTTTTTTTTAAATTCAACCAACAAATAGGGAGCAGCTTGCTAATAATAATAATAATAATAATAATAATAATAATAATAATAATGGCAGGCCAGCCAAGTAGCACGTTGGTTAAGAGTTGGCTTGGGACGCCAGCTCTGAGCAGCAGGGCACCAGTTCGGATCCCACATGTGGGCCAGTGACGCTGTGCCCTCTACAGCTAAGATGGGGAACAGCTCAACCTGGAGCTGGGCTGCTGTGAGTCACCAGCGATGGCGTAAGCTGCAGTGGGCTGCCGTGAGCTACCGTGAGTGGCTGGCAGCCAGCATGAGCTGCCAAGAGCCGCCGTGAGCTGCCAAGAGCCGCCGTGAGCGGCCGTCCAGTGGCCGGTGAGCGACTGCCTCACCCAGGAAGAGCGCAATGATAATACCAACATGGGCCAGTGAAGCAACGTCCTCCACAACTAGACTGAAGAACAAAAGGACAGCAACTTGTCTGTTCCCCTTTCCTGACTCCCCAATGCTGTTCCCCACCCCCAATTCCCCAATAAAATCTTTAAAAAATAATACAAAATAAAAAAATAATGGCAACAACAGCTTCCTTGCTAGATCCTATAATCTAACAGTTTGCGTTACTATTAAAAGTTGGCCCTTAGAATAAATGCACCTGGCTTAGAACTCTGATTATTGCTCTTTGGTGAGTTATTTATCCTTTCATGCTTCAGTTTCCTCATCTTTAGAACGGGGAGAACTGAAGTACTGACCTCCTACAGTCAACGGTGAGAATTAGTAAGATAACATAGTTAAAGCACGGAGCAAAACGCTTGCTTCCCAGCGCTCAGTGAATCCACGGTAACTAGCAGTGGTGGTAGTGACATTGTCTCATTTCATCCACACCACCATCCCACAGGAAGCTGAAACTCAGAGGTTAAGGAGCTTGTCACCTAGCGGGAGCCTGGGACGGAACGCCATGGGGGACCCTCTGAGAGTGAAGAACACACCTCAGAACCATGCATCCCGAGGGGTAAGGAAGCTAGGGCATCTGCGCACCAAGGCCCGTGCCTCATTGGCCAAGCACGGCCAGTGGATGCTCTCACACACAGGTACGGGCAGGGAACACACAACGCCTGGAAATCAGTGCTCAATAAAAATGCCAAAGGAGCGAGTGGATGTGTGACATCAACGCCTGTGCTCTCCTCTGCAACCTCTCATGTCCCGCTGCCACCAGTGACGGATGCTTTCAAGTGTCTACCCGCTAGAGCGAACCGGAATTCATTACCGTCAAACATCGCATTTTTTTATCCACCCACGTTTCTGCTTTTCCACTGAAATTCTCTCCTGTGACTTATGGTTATGTCAGTCAGGACAGCAATTCCAGCATCCCAGGCAGGAATAAGAGACATAAGTCATTTGGCACGTAAGCTCTTCTTTACTGCCAATCCCCCAATAGGTGTTGAGTTTTGTTCAATAGAAGTAACTTCATGGATGTTGGGATTTGCATCCTTTTATAGAGGATATTATAAACACCTGAGTCATCCGAGGCTCGCGACAGCTTGGACAATTTCTTTATTCCCATAACATCACAGCAAACACCCTCCCTATTTACTGATGCAATTCTTTGCTGTTCTACGGAAGCTGTGCTTAAAAATCAGGGACCTAAAAAAGATAGCCCAACACATATTTATGCCAATCTTCCTCTTATCTATTAGAAGCCCAACTTGTCTAGTTCCACTTGAAATTCCCCCATTTCCAGGGAGCTTCCTCCAACTGTCCCAGCCCAACAATCTATGCATTTCTGAACTCTTACAGCACTACGACTACTAGTAGTAATAATAACAACAATAAAAATAGCAACCCCTTTTGAGCACTTTCTATGTACCAGACCCATTCTTGGCACATTCAATATTTCATTCAATCCTCACCATACAACCCTGCAAGGAACTGTGATTGTCTGAATTTCACAGAGAAGTAAACCGAGGCTTACAGAAGTGACGTGACATTTCCGAAGTCACACGGCTAGTTGGGGATGGCGGATTCAGGATTCAAAGTTGGAATGGCTTGACTTCAGGGTTCAAGGCTTTCCTTGTCGCAGCAAGCAAGGCAGTAAGGATTATCAGTGACTACAGCCTGCTCTGTATTGGTTTCTGATCGTTTCAAATAGGTAAGTCAAACCCCCTCTTTTATGGTGATTCTTGAATGGTGAATGCCAAGACCATCTCAGTGGGCCATGGGGATGTCATACCAATTACTAGGTCTCTGAGTTTCCATATCCACTAGTAAGCAACAAGTCCTACGTCCCTACCTGTCCCGAGGAGCCCCCAGTTATGCACCTGTGGCCTTCAGCCAGGTAACTCTGGACTCTTGCCATGTCTCCGACTCCCTTTAGCTCCTGCCCACCAGCAAGTGTTTGGGATGGGCGGCTCCTGTTGACTCTATCCACCCAGGGTGACCCAATTTAAAGTGTAATATAGAAGGAAGCAGATAGGGCCCTGCAGAAGCCCACCCCCAAGTAATGTCTACACCTCTGGACCTTGGGCTCCGTCCCTCTGCCTCACTCATTGGTTAAAATAACCTAACCATCAAAGGTGGTTTGGGTCTCTCTTCTCCCAAGAAGAGGTCATTGTGAAGGACCCATGAGCAGAAACACCAGAACCACTGTGTCGCTGGATGATAAACTCACGATGGCTGTGACCACAAGGCTTACATCCTATTCCCTGAGCGTAATGCACACTGGGCCAGGCACTGAGGAAGTGAAGTCCAGTAGGCTGAGCTGCCAGTTGAGTTGGGGGGGGGGGAGGCAGGTTTACCAACAATGGACAGGGTGAATACTCCAAAGTGATCTAACCTGGGTATGAACACAGTGTCACAGGACCCGCCTCATACACGTGTAGGAAGTGCCCACTGCGTGCTAGTTCCATCAGCCAGTGCATCCCGTAATGCAAATCCTCTGTGGGGAAATGCATCCATTCATCCATTCACTCACTGAGAAAATATTTGTTAGGCTAAACGTCCAGGACATAATAATGGTTTGCAAAAGGCATTTACAGCCGGCATTTGAGAGAACCAGACCTTAATCAAACAACCTCATGGGTGATGAGAAAAAGGCAACGTACTGGGTTCCACAGGAACCTGTGGACTACAGGTGATGAGGAAATCTTCAGCATGGAAAAAAGTTGCGTCCTGAGAATTCTGTGAATCTTAAAATAAGTCAATACCAGAGACACAGCCTCAGTGACCCAAGGGGACAGCAACCAAGTAATCTTGAGAGCCAGGTGCTGGGAGGCCAGCCAGGCTCACTCACCGGCCACTGGGAACCATTCCTCATGCCAGCAGAAGCAGACTCAACTCCGTCTGTGCCATCACAAAACTACACGTTCCCTTCAGGGTCCCCTGGGAATACATGCAAGTGCGGAATGTGAACTCTGCAGGTGCCGAGGGTTTGTTGTGCTGACTATTTTACTAGTGGAATCGAGGTCCTTTCCAACAGTGGCGTGTTTACTCTCAGTGAACGCGCTGAGAGCACAGCCATCTGTGCGGCTGCTCCCCTGAGCTCACCGCGTGGGAGAACGGAGTCACAGGCAGCCCAGTGCCGGGGGAATTTCCCGAGCTATGGAAAGAAGGGAGGCTTTGCAGCAGGGCGCCTGACCCTTCCACACTGGCTCTCCCTCCTAATTGCTGTGTGATCCCTGGGCAACGGACTTCACTTCTCTGAGCCTGTGCCTTCTGGGAAATGGTAAAGGCTGCGGACTACGATGGTCACAAGTCCACTAGAGCCCAGTGCATCTGACTGAAGCAACACCTGAGACTTGCTGCCTGAGGACTTGCTCTCAGCCACCAAGGGGCAGGCTTGGAAGTGCCAGGGAACTGCTATTCCCAAGTGAGGCCCTCAGACAAGGATGTGACAAGTGCTAGCATAGAGCAGAGGTGTGGTGGACAACTGCCACTGCTGTGACAACCCACAACTAGAAAGGACGTCAGCAGCCTAAGGTCCCGACTCCGCAGCTTCTCAGCAAAGCCAGCACCATGGACACAGTTCCTGCAGCTGGTCATCATGTGGTCCACTGGCCACTACACCGGGGACAGTCAGGAAGCACACAACCGAGGCCTGGGAGGCATCTTCCAGTAGCAGCACCTTGGCGTCCCAGCCTCCAGCCTGCCAAAGGGAAAGGGCGCCAGGATGGAGAGGGCTTTGCATGGAAGGGCATTCACCCCCTTGCAGGAAGCCCCCATTGCTGAGTGCCCACTAAGCAGACACAAGTCCTGTGCGGTCACCAGCCACCACGCCACCTTCAGTTGCCCTGACGCTTCCCCCAGCCCCAAGCAATGAGGAGCACAGCTGTCACGATGAACCCCGTTTTACAGAGAAGACAACAGCTCTGATAGAGTAAGTAATGACTGAAAAAAGAGAGCATAGCGAGCGCAGACACCGCACAAGCCATAACTACTGCAATCCTCCTAATGACCCTGGGAGACGGGTCTTGTTATTGTCCCATTTTACAGAGAAGGAAACTGAGGCTCTACAGGATGAGCATCTTGCCAGCTTTCACAGAGAGTAAGCTGGGTCTGTCTGACAACACAAGACTCCTTTTTCCTATAAATCCCATCAGTCTTTCAGAGCCGTGGCGGCCTCAGGAGAGAGGCCTCTGCTGTATGGATTTCTCCTCTCGTGCTGGAACTAAAAAGAAAAAAAATAAAGCCTGTGACAAGCTAGCAAGACCAGCCTCGCCACTCAAGCTCACTCCTAACTCCCTGGAGTAGATCCAACCAGCATCACCCATCCCGCAGCCCGTCTTGACAACGCTCTTTGTAATCACATTATTCCTTCCGTTCGGTAACAGCCATAGTTTCACATTTTACCATTTCTGAGACACACTGTGTCTTCCTATCAATGAAATTTAATGTGGCGGAGCTTCTGTTTTCACCTCCTCCAACGCTGTGATGTCAAGAAGGTACAGTGCAATCACAGGCATCTCGGCATCAAAGGAGAGAAAGTATAGCTCAGGAATGTTCAAATCTCGCCTAGTTAAGAGCCCAGGACCGCTTCTGGTCCTCAGAAGGCTATAAATTTGAGAAATGAGGAGCCTAAGTATTCTTCAGACCAGCCAAAGAACCCATCAAAGCACACGGCACCCCCAGGACTGTTTCCCCCCACAGTCTTCCATCTGTCTGTGGCTCAGAAAACCCAGGCTTGGAATTGTGCATATTTGTACTTCTGATAAGAAAAGGAAGGGATGAGGCGGCTGGGCGGCTCAGTGGGTTAGAGCGCACGCTCTGAACAACAGGGTTGCCACTTCGATTCCCACATGGGCCCGTGAGCTGTGGGCTACCCCCCTCCCACCCCCGCAACTAGACTGAAAATGATGACTGGACTTGGAGCTGAGCTGCGCCCTCCGCAACTCGATTGAAAGACAACAACTTGACTTGGAGCTGACGGGTCTTGGAAAAACACATTGTTACCCAATTTTAAAAAAAAAGAAGGGAATTCTTCACATTGTCAATCCACAGGCAACAAGAGCTAACAAATGCCCATTAAGTTATACAACCATGAAATACATATTTCACTCTGTCTTCTATTTTGTCTTTCATTCATTCAGTCACTTACTCATTCTTCCGATAGTTCAACAGATGCCACTGGGCACCTTCCTCCAGAGTAAGGCACAAAGGTGAGCCAACAGCTGCTGGTACTTGCATCAATGGACGCTGGACAAAGTATTGAAACAATACAGAGGATTGGACGCAGAGTGGTTTCATGGAGAGGTGGAGCGCCCTCAGGTTCTGAGGGACGAATGGGGAGATGCCAAAGAAGAAAAGACAGGAAGAGGGACTTCTGAGTGCACAGAGCGATAAGGTCCAAGCCACAGCCTAAAGAAAAAAGAGCTTTCATGGGGCCAATGTTTGCTGACCCCGCCTACCATGTGCTGATGCTTTTGTTACAATGTCTGTCTGCTGCACGGAGCGCCGGGCACCCTGCGCCCTCCAGATCCTGCCTAATGTCTCGGCATTCCTGCCAGCCCAGCCAGGCCGGCCTCCTGCTCCAGGTTCTCAGGCCTCCCGTCCCTGGGTGTGGATCTGGCCAAGTTGTGCCACCGCTGTTTCCACTTCCTCATCCACACAGACACACAGAAGGGACCGTGTGCAGCTAAGCCCTGGGGCCGTTGTGCAATCCTGACTGCAGTGGACAGTCCATGAGGTGAGAGACCTTGTCTGGTTTGTTCACCAGAAAATTCTCAGTACTGAGACTGTGTCTGCACTAAAGGACTGGACGCATATATTTTTACACATGTTTAATTATGGTTAAGCAAAACCCCACGACCTAGAATTTACCATCTAAACCATTTTTAGGTGTACAGTTCAGTAGTATATTCTCATTGTTATATAACAGTTCTCCAGCACTTTTTCATTATGCAAAACTAAAACTATACCCATTAAACAAGTGCCCATATTCCCTTCTCCCAGCCCCTGGCAACCACCATTCTACTTTCTGTTTCTGTGAATTTGACCACTCTAGGGACCTCATGGAAGTGGAAACATACAGTATTTGTCTTTTTGTGACTGGCTTAGCACAGTTAGCATAATGTCCTCAAGGTTCATGCTGCAGCATGTGTCATAACTTCCTCCCTTTTTAAAGCTAGATAATATTCCATTGTAGGAGTATACAGACCACATTTACTTGATTCATCCATCGGTAGACATTTGGGTCGCTCCCGCCTCTTGGCTATCATGAATAATGCTATGAACGTGGATGTACAAATACCTACTTGAGATCCTGCTTTCGATTCTTTGGGATATATACTGAGAAGTGGAACTGTTGGATCAGATGGTAGTTCTATTTTTAACTTCTGAAGACTTGCCATGCTGTTTTCCACCATTTCACTATCCCACCATCAGTGCACAAGGGTTCTGATTTCTAGGACAGGATATGTAGTTGAAGAATAAATGAATGACATATTTGTTGAATGAACACAATAAATACCTTTTGATGGGGCTGACACTTTCCCTCCGGGGACTTACAATCTCAGTAAGTATACCCAAGAATAAGAAATAAGAGCAAAATGCCGCACTGATACTACGGCAGGAACATACTGGAAACCTCCGTGTACAAAGGCTAATGTTATTCCCATGACCACACTCAGTACCAGAAGTTCCTCCAGGGACTTACTCTCCTCTAATCCCTCATCGGGAGCCCCCAGGCCCTGGCACTGGGGCTGACGTACAGCAGGCACACAGCAGTACTTGCTAAATGGCTACAGAGCAGCAGGTTCAGTCAAGGAAGTCTCCCTGGAAGAAGATGGCTTTGAACGAGGGAGAGGACAGTCTGGCAGAGAAAAGGAAGAGCCGTGTCCGACTCATTAGTTTCATCTCATTCCTGAAGGCAGAGGCAGTCTGCATCTAAGACTCACAATAATGAAGTCGCTTGACACGATGAAGCAACATGCTTTACGGATGCTCAGTAGATACCCACTGACTGAACACATGGTGAGAATGAGATAAAAACAAACAAGGGAAACATCAGAAAGATTTCTATAGGAGCTCTCAAAATGGGAAACTGGGGTTCCTTTTGAACTACAGGGAAATCTTCACAGGACCTAAACTCGCCTTTCCCACTCTGCCACCCCCAGTTGAACAGGAAGCCCTAGAAGAAACGACCTTTCAGCCCTCCCCTAGGAAGCCTGGTGACCAGGGGACACCACTGTTGGGGCAACCTCAATCCTCCGTCTTTCTGGAAACCCATCTCTGCTTCTTAGGAGTGACAGTGCCTGTAAGCCTAGAGGGGTCAGCCAGTGTCACCAAGACTTCTTTTGAAAAGGGAGTTTCTCCACAGTCAGATCGAATCTTTTCTATTCTACAGCTGTTTGTCTCCCGGGTGACACCTGGCAGGATGCTAAGCCTGGATGCCTCTGACTCACTGTAGGCTTCAGTTCACGTCCTTCATTACTCAGGGTAACCAAATTCGGGATGCCCATTAAATTGGAAGGCCCTGGAAAATCATGCAGGCATGACAGGGTTGTACCCAAAGCAAAGTAGCCCCACCTGCCAGCTCCACTCTTCTGAAGAAGACTTGGGGTATAACAGAAGATCATGCGGCTAGCACAGTGTCTGGCTCAGCAAATGTTTCTTGAATGAATGAATGACGGCCTAAACAAACACCATTACTCCAAGACTTTCCAGGCATGCGTTCATCTCCTATCAGAGTCCGGTTACCAACCAGTCAACACCAGCTAAAGAGTGCCACGGACTCCCTGAAGCCTGTTGCTTGGCAAGCGTCTTAAACAGAGGTTATCCTAAGCCTCACCTGGGGCCAGGTGGGAACCAAACTTGTCTTAGAAGCCCAAGCTTCCCGGCTTGCCCAAGCCGATCTTCCCTGAATGACAAAGAACCGTAAGAACTAGTCTGAGTGGGTAATATCAGTGTCCCATTTGGCCACGGCTACCAGCTTTGGAGACAAAACCATCTAATGGAAAGGCCACTGGCTCCTCTGAGGCTCAGTGGGGACATGAGAATCCTAACGCCCGGGTCCCACAACCACCCTGTTTCCTGGGAGCTGGGGAGACAAAGCAGAGAGAGTATCAACAACTTCTGGCTCTGGCCACATGGCCGCCTGAGCTGACGTGGGCCCCTCGCCTTGTTACAAGCATGTAAAACCCTGCACGAGTATGACTCAAATGGTTTACAACACGTAGCCAAAATGGAAAGAAAGAAAAGAGAGGACCCCCTGCCAGAAACAAAGGCCACAGCTCCCAGTCCACATCCCTGTCCAGTTGCACACACACTTGCAGTCAAGCAGGGGGCCCCCAGGCTGTTCCCTGTGGGTGCACGGAAAGGCCACTGCGCAGTCCCCAGATGCCCATCCAGGGGCCCTTACAGGGACTTCATGTACTGGGTCGGGACATTCCAGCGTCAGCCTGTTTCCTCTGTGGAAGCAGTTTTCTTGGCTCGTTCTGATACAAGAGATAGGAGAGGAAAACCCGGTGCCCTCTCACAGTTCTGGGACTGGTGTGGAAAAAGGGGGTCAACTGAATCTCAGGAGCCCGGACCGCCCCGCCCAAGGCTGCAGACGCCACGCCTAGACTTACTTCGTGAGAAAGCAAATCCAGCAAACACTGGCTTAAGGAAAAAAAGGTGGGGGGACTCCATGGGCTGACGAAACGGAAAAGGCCAGGCAGGGATGTAATGGCTAGATTCTGGGGTTCGAAGGATGTGGTCAGGGAGGGGCTACTCCCCGCCTCTTGGCTCTGCATTCCTGGGGGAGTGCCCCAAGGGACCCGCTGGCCTGCAGGTTCAGTCCCTGCCACAGGAAAGCCTCTTTCCCAGCAGGTCTAATAACAGGCTCAGCGTTGACTCGGGCCAAACGGTGCATCCTTCAACCAAGCTGTGGCTGGGGGCTGGAGCACTCGGCTAGCCAGGCATTGCTCACATGCCCATATGGGTACAGGGGTCATGTCATCTCCACAGGATCTATATAGGCTACAGGTAGGGGGGTACATATCCACAGGAAGCTGGGGAGAGGGGAGGGAGGGAGAGGAGAGAAGGAGGAACAAGAAAGCTTGGTGTAAAGTACAGATCATTTTTATTATTAGGGGCTATGGTAGCAATCAACTTCCAACTTTAAATAAAACAAAGAAAACAGAAGCAGACCAAGCTTTTATGTCCTTTGTTTTTTTCTGTAACAGCTTTGTCGAGGTATCAATCACACGCCATACAATTTACCAATTTAAAGTGTACAGTCCAATGGTTTTAACATAATTCACACAGTCATGCAGCCATCACTACAATCAATTTTAGGATATTTTCATCCCCGCCCCTCCCCAAAGAAACCCCATACCATCAGCAATTACTCCCCATTTCACCTCTACCCACTCCTGACAAAGGAACAGTAAACGTTCTGTCCTACACATTTGCCTATTCTAAAGGTTTCACTTGCAGGGAGTGCCAAAAAAAAGTATACAAGTGGACACATTGGTCAATGTTGCTCAAGCAGTAGTTCGCTGTAATCAGAAGTGTCTGAACGCTGATGGGAGCCACTTTGAGCACCTCTTGTAATTGCAGAAGTCAAACGTGACTTGTAGTCATCTTTTGTTACCGGTGTATATATACAGTATTACAATTTTAATAGTTTTTTCCTTTCTTAAAATGTGTATACATGTTTTTGGCACCCTCTGTATAGGACATCATATAATAGGTAGGTCTTTAAAATTCTGTGTTTCGTGTCAAAGTCTACAAAAAGATCCGGTTTCCTGAACTCCTCGTTGAACTCAGACCTCGGGCTCTGATGGAATCGGGCCTCACTCCCTGGAATGGCTGTTAAGGATGGGGGTCAGAAAAGGGATGAGGGGCTAGGAGACCCTTCAGAGGAGGCCTGAGGGGGCCACAGCACCTAGCGCTGGCTCACTGCCCACATGACCCATGCCGCAGCCAGGGACACACAACGCCAGGAAACCTGGGTCCGCCCTTGCGGTCTTGTCCGGGCATGGTGGGCGGTGGAGCAGAAAAAGCGTGGGCTTTAGTCAAACACATGTTCCAAGGAAGCCCCAGGGAAGGGCACTGTGGGTTTCTGCCAGGCACCCTTCCTCATTCTTGATTTCACGTGGGATTCCCCTTCTCCCAGGAAGTGCAGGTTCCTGCAGTTCCCGGGCGTGGACGCCCAACGGGTTCAAAATCATCCCAGTCATCTGCCAGGAAAGTAGTTCAGAAGCGCACGACGTGACCCAAGCTGGGTCAATGAGGCTGGAAGCTGGAGGTTTCTTCTAGGAGAGGTTCTGGAAAGGGTGCTTGCACTCTTCCTTTGGACGTTACAATGAAGATGTGAAACTCAGAACCACTGCAGCTGGTTCTCACTACCGGCCTGAGGGAGATGCCACCCAAAGGACAGAGTCGAAGAACTTCAGGAACATGGAGATGGGGCTCCTGGCATAGAAGCTAATTCTGGATCTCACCGTGTCCTCTCTCCCCCTTCTCCACGCCTCAAATGGACCCTTGGGGACTAATAATGTAGGAGATTCCTAGCCTTCTGGTTCGCGAGGTGGTTTTAGCCAACAGGGAGCAGGGAGAGAGGGGAGACTGAGGGATCCTTCTACAGGCCCCGGCAAACTGGCTGCCACCCTCAACCCACGTTTCAGTTCTGCTCACGGCCCTTGGCATCTCCAGGTTCCCGTAACTGCTCCCTCCCCCACCCCTCACACTAGGCTTGATACAGGAGCCCCAGGGCCACCAGCCCTGGGCACTGCACCATCCCTGAAGATTCTCCACACATATCCACACCTTCCCAAAGATCCCTTATGTGGCCCACAAATGCAGGAAAAGACGCTCACAGTCATTAGTGTGAGGGCAATGCAAATCAAAACCACCATGGCATACCTCTCCATACCCACTAGGTCGGCCATAATGAACACACACGTGTACACAGATACACACACACACACACACACACACACACACACACAAAGTGTTGGCGAGGATGTGGAGAAATCAGCGCCCTCATACATTGCCAGGGGGAACGTAAAATGGTTCAGCCACTTTCGAAAAGTCTGGCAGGTCCTCAAAAAGTTAAGCAAAGAGTCACCAGGCGACTCATCAATTTCATCGTAGGTATATACCCCAAAGAACGGGAAACAAGTCTGCAAATAAATACTTGCACATTAATGTTCACAAAGGCACTGTTCACAATAGGCAGAAGACGGGAGCAACCCACGTGTCTATCAACAGATGGATGGATAAACAAAATGTGGTCTATCCATACAATGGAATAGTCTTTAGTCATAAAAAGGAATAAAGTAACGATACTCACTATAATACGGATGAATTTCAAAAACTTTATGCTTAGCGAAAGAAGCCAGACATAAAAGGTCCCACACTGTATGATTACACTTATATGAAATGTCCAGAATAGCTAAGCCCATAGAGGCAGAAAGCCTCTATTCATCCAAAAAAACCTTGAACTGAGAAGCTACTATGTGCCAGATCCCAAGCTAGATCCTGTGGGTTCCAAATAAAATAATGGTATTAACAGTATCTGCTCTTAGGGAGCCACAAAACAGTGAAGGGCGCAGAGGTACGAGGTGTGATCAAAAGATACGGTGAATACTTAAATTTAAAACATGTATTACAGTAAAGGATGCATTGCCATAAATCCCCCACAAAGTACTCCCTCTCGCTTTGAACACACATATCCCATCGTTCTTGCCACTTTCTGAAGCAGTTCTGGAAGGCCTCTTTCATGAGTGTCTTTACTTCATCCTCCATCATGACAAGGCTCCGTGTCACACATCACTTCTGGTAGACGGCAATTTCTGTCAAATAAAAACATTACGGTGTGTCCTCATCCACCTTATGCGTTGGATCTGGCACCGTGCAACTTCTGGCTCTTCCCCAAAATCAAAATGATTCAGGACATCGAGGCAGCCACTAAAGACACTCACAAAAGAGGACTTCCAAAACGGCTTCAGAAAGTGGCAAGAACAATGGGATAAGTGTTCAAAGTGAAAGGGAGTATTTTGAGGGAGGTTAATGGCAATGTGTCTTTTACTGTAATACATTTTTATTTAAACATTTACTGTATTGTTTGATCACACCACGTATATACAAAAAAAGTCATTAAAATGCTTCCTGCACAAGATAAGAGTGAGGGCACAAACAAGGAGATGGCCAATCCTATCGGAATTCAGGCTGGTGGGGAATGGCCTCGTGGGAAGGGAGACACTCGCGTTCAGGAGAGGGTGTTCACCCGGCAGGCAAATGGTACAGGCATTCAAGGCAGAGGGACCGACCCGAGCAAAGGTGAAACAGAGAGGGAAGTGGGAGGTGGGTGGCACAAACGCTGCAGCGAAGAGGAAGAGGAGGAGAAAGAGGAAGACAGAAAGGGGCGGAAGACAGAGGGAGGAGTAGGAGGAACAGAGAGGAAGTGTGAAAGGTGTAGTTGAAGAGGAACATGGAGCCAGACCACGACAGCCTGCCTTGTGGGAGCTCAGCAGTGGGTAACTGTGTGATGGGACACTCACGTGACCGGGGCTGCCACTTCCCGCATGAGGCCTGGTCTTCTGATTCAAGGGGAGGACATCCCGCTGGTTCACCTGGCACACCGACCAGCTCAGCCTCACTTGAGCTTTGGTATTTAGGAATAAAATGCACAAATCCAATCGCAAAAAAAAAAAAAAATCATTTTCCCTCCCTGGACTGCAGTTTTCCCATCTGTGTAATGAGAAGGTTGGCTAATGATATCAAAGTAAAAAAAGAAAAGAATTCTATGATTCTATGATAACGGTGGTAGGGTTGACCCACCTGTATTTATCTAGTATCACTGGGTTTCAGATATTAGGCAAATGTTTCTTTAAACATCAGAATGTCGTAACTATATAGAAAGCGGCATAAATATGGATTCTAACCATTGCTTTTTACAGGCTAATTTACAAAGGTAACCCGGAGGATCCGATTCCTGGCCGAGGTACTTCCTTGGCCCTTGCACCCTGGCCCGAGCTCCTCTCTTCCTCACTGTGTTTTCCGGCCTTCTCACTTATCTTGGGCTTCTCTGCAGCTCCTCCTAAATTCTTTCTGCCCAGACTCAACCCCATTGTCCTCAGAAATCCAGACATTTCCCCTGTAATCTTTGTCCTTCCTCCTTCCCGGTGTCCCCAAAACTCTCTCCCACAGACCAGCTTCATGGAAGGGATTCAGGCACCATTGTCGTAGGGCCCGGTGACAGACAATGGTCATGGCAGATCCTGGTTCCTTGTCCATAAAAGGGCTTGGACACAGAGAAAGAGCCTGAAGCTTGGAGGCGCGGAGCCTGGGTTCCAATCTACAGGCGGTTTATTAACTCTGGGGCCTCAAGCAGGTCAGCTGGCAGGCTGCAGCCTCCATTGCCTCACAACTCCCTCAGCTCCTCTGCATCCTGACTCAAATGTCACCTCTTCAGGGAAAGCTTCCTGGAGCACCCCATCTGACAGTCCGCATCCCCTCAGCACTCCCCAGCCTCCCTTTTGGCGAAGTTTTCTCCACATGTTTCATGTTGGCTGTCTGTGTCCCCCAGTTGGAATTAGCTCCATGAGGACAGGGGTTTTTCTCGGTTGTGTCCACAGCTGTTGCCCCACCCCTAGAATCATGCTGATATGCAGTGGGAACTCAAATAAATATAGTGGGCTAAAGATCCAGGTTTGTAGCCAGAGCGGCCGAGAGGACACGTGGGAAGTCACGGCTGTGCAGGCAGGCAGAGGACGGGTGGGGAAGGGGCACTTCAGGGGAGCGGGTCATGGGGACAATAGCTTGGCTGCGCTGGACACAGGGGCCATTTTTAAGCCACCTGGAGCTGAGAAGCTTTTACCTGTGTTTGTGCGATATTTTAAGTAATGAGAGAGCAATGACAACCTCAGGGCTATTCCTGCCAATAAGAGTTATCATGGCCTTCCAGGAGCCCCAGAGGCTCACCCCTTCCTCCCAGGGGCCCAGTCCCTCTTATTAGTGACAGTGTATTTGCTCCCATGGAGTGCAGGCCTTTCCAGACGCCAGTTCTCTCTTTCCGACTCTGATTATTGGGTTTGACAAGCATCACAGAGCCTGAGTTGTGTGTGTAAACAGGGTTAAGTAGGGGAAGAACTGACTTTTATTCGGGGCCTCCCAGGTGCCACAAACTCATCTGATAGAAGCTCATTTTAATGTCCAGCCTGCAGTGGAGGCCAGCAGCACCAACAGGAAGGTGGGGAAACTGAGGCTCAGAGAAAGCACATTGCCCAAGGTCCCGAAGCAAGAGACACGGACTCCCACCCAGGACACTGACCCAGGACTATCGCATGCCCAAGCTGATGTTCTTTCTACCACAACACAGTTTCTATGACATGGAAGGGCTCAGGCTGTTGCTTTTTCCATCCTTAAAGCGTGGGGTTTCTCCCCTAAGGGTTGAATTTCCTCTCAATGCACAGGGAGGCTGACACGCAGGTCAGAGATGAAGGAGGCCCATCAGAGGGGTGTTTCAGAGCCACAGAGCCACAAATCCTGCCTTCCTGGTGGCAGGCTCAAGGCCAACCTCCTTCCCAATCTTGTCCCTGCTCACGCCTTCAGGTTCAAGGCGCTTCCATTTCCCGGGTCCCTGGCCACCACCCCCTCACCATCCCACCACATTACATGCTTCCTGGGCTATGCCAGTCTCTGCCCTCAGCCCCAGAGTGTCCCTCATCCCTTGTCTGCTCTCCGGGTCCCCTTCTCAACACATTCATGCAGCAGATCGAAAGTCACTTCACTTCCTGAGGACTGCTCCTTCAGTGTCCCTCTCCCGTTAGACTGGAGCACTGACTTCTAATCTGGCTCCTAGCTTAACATCAAGAAAGTTCTCAGCGAGTGTTACTTGGAGGCACAGCCAGAATACAGAATTGAAAGGTATACCCATGCTCGTGTATACTGAGTCAACGCCACAAGCCATCCTACAGTCAAACATGTGACCGGCTTTTTGGTCAGTGTTTAGGTCAGCTGATGCTTCTTCTCCTTCTTCTTCATCGTCTTCGCTTTGCCATAACAAATTAGCAACAGCTAGGTGGCTTACAGCAACACAGTTGTATGCGCTCTCAGTTCAGGAGGCTGGAAGTCTGAAATCATGGTGTCAGCAGGGCCATGCACTCTCTGAGGTCCCTGGGGAGAACCCTTCCTGGCTTCTTCTTGGCATTCCTCAGCGTTCCTTGGCTTGGAGATACATGACTCTAGTCACCGGGCCACTGCCTCCCTGTGTGTCTTTACATCATCTTTCCTTTGTGCATGTCTGCCTTTGTGCCCAAATGCCCCCTTTGTATAAGGACACCAGTCATATTGGATTAGGGCCCACCCTAGTGACCTCATTTTAACATAAATACCTCTGTAGAGACCGTATTTTTAAATAAGATCACATTCCAAGCACTGGAGGTGAGGACTTCAACACAGCTTTTTTGGAGGACACAGTTCCCCCCATAAAGATCATCATCAGGACAGCTCACATTTCCACGCTGGTTACCGTGTGCCAGGCGCCATCCTCACTGCTCTCCACATACCACTGCAAGGAGCTGTCACCACAACCCAGGAGACAGGAGCCTCTATCTCTCCAATTGACAAGTAGCAAAACTGAGGCTCAGAGAGGCTTGGAACTTGCCCAAGGTCAGCAAGTCCCAAGGTCAGCCACTGAAAAGCCGAGTCAGGACTCAACAGAAATCCAGGACCCAAAATCTTACCCAGTCGTCTACACCACAGCTCTGTTTGTGATGATGTGACAGCCCTCTGCAGGCTTTCTATTTCAGCTCCAACACGATCCCCGTCTGCCAATGCTCAGCACTGTTGCTTCCTTCAAACTGGAAGTTTAAAATATCATCACTGAACTCAACTTACCCCAACCAACTCTCAACATGTTCTGGGGTGGGAGCACCCCACACATGCATATGTTATGCCCATTAAGATTCTTTCAGAAAAACGCATACATACTTTGCTGACTGATTCATGCGGCCCTGCTTATGCAAAACACTTGAATTTGCTGTTGATAACATTCCGGAACCCTGGGACCTGCCCCATGATTGCCCAGGAAGTCAGACGGAGGCCAGTGGAAAGAGCACAGGGCATGGCGTCAGGATGCCAGGCTGGGGTCTTGACTTCTGTTTCCTCCTCCACCTAAGCATCAAGGCCCCACTCCTTCTGGTCCTTGTAGGACAACTGGAAAGAGTTGCTCAAATTTGTCAAAAGAAGAGATTGTCAAACTCTGAACTAAAAGAAAAGACACATCTGGTCTACCGTGGAGTGGGCACTAAGGATTCACTGAGATGAATAAGACTGCTGGGGAAAAGAAAAGGTGTGTGTGTGTGTGTGTCTGTGTCTCTGTGTGTGTGTCTGTGTGTGTGTGTCTCTGTGTGTGTGTCTGTGTGTGTGTGTGTGTCTCTGTGTGTGTGTCTGTGTGTGTGCGCGTGTGTGTGTTTCAGGCAGGTACTTTAACGTATTTATTCATGTATCACTCAGTAAGGCAGCTCATCTCCATTTCACAGGTGGAGAAATGAAGGCTCAGCAAGTTAAGCGGCTCGTCCAAGGGCACTCAGCCAGTAAACTGACGGCCAGGGCTGACCCCAGGTCTGAGCAGCTGCAAAGTCCAGGCTGCTTTCCTCATCTGACCACCCAGGCATTGGAGAGGGGGACTGATGCTTAAGAAGCTTGTTAAGCAGGAGGGTGACCCCACCTGAAGTTTTAAGGAGACTCCCCTGGCATCAGCCTGGAGAACAGACTAAGGGGAGGGCAGTGAGTTAGGAAAAGACTAGCTGACTCAGGGGGGGTCACATGGAGGCATGGCCTGAGGCAGGAACTGTGGGGACACACAGAAGGGGCGGGACTAGGGATGCTGGGATACACTTATTCAGAATTGGTTTGGTTTGGGAGAGAACAACAAAGAAAAGCAAAGAACAACAGGCATTAAGAAAGTCTTCCACCTTCTCAAGGCTCAGACCTAGGACACCAGGAAAAGCCCATCACAGATGCACTTCCTGTTCCCCTTAAACAGAGCTGAAGTTGTGGGAGGAGAAAGAAGAAAATAGAGAGGGACTGGCTTGCTGCTTCCTGTCCCCATCTTGCACTGAAGCCTGGAAACCAGCACTCTAGGGGACGCAGAGACTGGTGGGACCAGGACCCCCAGGAGGTAGCAGTCTTGCGAGACACAGACATGACCCAGCCTCATGAAGAAGTCAGAAAGCTCAGTGTCACTACCAGCTCCCCCTCTTCCCCATGCCCCTCATCTGATCAATCCCCACGCCAGCCCATCCTACCGCCCAATGATCTTCCGTCTTCATCTCCTGGGCCACTGGCACCCAGACTCCTACAAGACCATCCTAAACAGCCTCCCTGTTTCCAGTCCTTGTCCTCACCCACCTAGTCCATTCTCGGTGCAACGCAGCCAGAACCATCTTTCTAAAGGGCCAATGTCACATCACTCCCCTGTCTTAAGCTTTCAGTGGCTCAATGGCCTCGAGTTAAAGCCCAACTTTAGAACGTGGCTTCCGCCTTCCCCTCCAGCCTCACTGCATCCATCCCACCTTAAACCTTGGGGTCCAGACGTACTGAGTCACTCGGTTCCCAGCACAAACCACGCTATTTCCACCATCCACGTCCCTGCTTAGTCGGCTCCTTGCACCTAGAATTTCCTTCCTGCCCCTTCACTCATTTTATGTCTAATTCCTATTCGTTATTTAGGATTCAGCTCAGGGATTGCACCCTATAGCAAGTCTTCTCTGACTCTGCCTGCAGGTGGGGTCAGACACCTCTTCATAAGCCGCTGGTGATACCACACGCTCCCGTAAGACCACACAAAATGCACCGGCTCACAATTTGCTGTGCACGTCTGCCCCTAGTCACAAAGGATGGTGTCGGCGTGCAACACACCAGCTGGCACATAGTAGGCACTTGATAAAGAATGAAAGGGGTGGGAGAGAGAGGGAGGGAGGAAGAGAGGAAGAGAGAGAAGGGCAACAAATGGTATGGGCGCTCCAAGAATAAAGTAATTAACTACAGCAGGAAAGGCTTCGCCAGAGAAGGTGTATTTGAGCCATACTTTTAAAAAGTTGGATTTTTGGTAGGTGGGGAAGGTGGTGGAAGCACCATTCAGACAGGAAAAAATGTCAAGACTGCAAAAGTATAAGCATGTGATTTGGTGGTAGACTTCAAACAGGGAGGTGGGCTAAAGCATAAAGACAGTGGGGGAGGGGGCAGGGGACCCAGAATCATCAGATGTCATGTGAGGTGGCCATGCCGTCGTGTATGAGGTAAGATTTTTTTGGGCACAAGTAACAGAAAGCTCAATGCAAAATAGTCTAAGGTAGGGTGTTCAGTGTCTCGTTCCTTCCATGTTTCTTCTCTGACATGCTCAATATGCTCTTCCTAAGCAAGGCCCCCTCATGATCCCATGATGGCTGCCGCAGCACCGGGTATCACATGCCGACCCTGCTATGCCCATAGCAGGAGAGAGGCTGGTTCTTTCCAAATATCTCTTTCGAAGATGGAGAAAAATCTTTCCCCACCCGCATTCAGCAAATGTCCCTCCCTTCGTACTTCATGGCCAGAACTGTGTCACATGCCTATGCCTAAACCAGTCACTGCCAAGGGCGACAGGACCACAGTGATTCATTCACCCACAGGGCTGGGACCGACCTCCCGTGAAGCCCCTGAAGAGCCATGTTGTGTCAGCAAGGAAGAAGGGGAAAGGGTGTTTGATAAGCAACCAACAGTGTCTGCGACACCTCCTCACCCACTCGCCTGCCTCCTGGGTACACCCTTCAGAGTGTAACATGCAAAGGTCCCACAGCCCCGCCCTTCTGCTGGTCTATTTAGGTCTGAGGAAGTAGCTGTCCTAGGACAGGAAACTCGCCAAAGGCTATTATGGGAACACCTATAAACAATACGGCAGTTGGCTCTTCTGGGTCTGGAGTTCTGGGATTCCAGAATTATGGGGTAGGAAAGAGCAGAGACGACTGCATTCTAGAGAGAAACCCCGGATGCCGCTTCATTTTAACTCAAGAGTTTTCCTTACACCTCCAAGAAAATAAATAAATGAAATAACCAGCACATTCCTACCACAGAGACTTTGATCCAGCTATTCTTAGTCTTGATGACCGCTCCCCACTGTCCCCATTTACTGAAATCCTGCCCATCCTAGAAGAGGCACCTCTTTCCACAAAGCTTTCTGTGACCATTGCCCTGAAGCCACCCTCTCCCTTCCCTGCACACCCATGGTTAGGCCTCTGTAACTTTCCTATGGCGTGGACATGGGACCAAATTATAAACAGCTACATATCTTTCTCTGCTAACCAACTATAAGAAATTTTTGCTCATGGATCTTGATTATTCGTCTTTGTGTCCTGAGTGCCTGGCATAGAGCGGGGTCAGCAGGCAAGTAGCACAATGAAGACTCTTTACATTGAATTACTTCTTTCCTGTTTCCTTTCCCTGTTGGTCATCAAACGAGAACCATTATCCCATTTGGAACCCACTCACTGTTGTTCAGTTCCAATTATGTGCCCGGCACTCAGCCACTTTCTGTATATATCGCTTATTTAACACCTTTTTAGAAAACCTGCACGCGTTTACAAAATTTACAGAAGAGGAGATAGAAGCTCAGGAGGCTAAGAGAAAGGCTAAGGGCAGACTTTTCCCAAGGACACGTGACGAATTAGGGCATTGGGCTCAATGAACAGGCACTGAACACAGGTCGCCTTACTTAAAATCTTGCCACCTGTGAGCCATAGGACCTTGGGGAAGTTGGTTAGCCTCCGTGTATCTCTGTTTCCTCTTGCATAAAAAGGGGATAAAAATAATGCCTATTACATAAGGTTATTATGAGGATTAAATGAGCTCATAGAAGACTGCTTAGAATAGTGTTTGACATGTACTAATGCACAATAAATACTATCATTATTAACTCCAAGGCCAGTGGTTTTCCCTTTGTATCATGACAAATGTCCCTACCCTCCACCCACCAAATCACCTCCGGCAAGAAAGAGCGGCCTGGCCAGAGGACAGACCCCTGGAGACATCCTGAGTTCCACTGTCCCAGGGAGCAGCCTCCGATGACAGCGGGTCAGAGGTCAGGAAGGCACTGTCATGCACAAATTCCATCCCACGATGGCCCTCAGCCCTCATTTGTGGGGTCCCAGGAGGGAACTTCTAGAGGAAACAACATCACACGACACAGGCGCCAGCTCAGCTCCCAAATGCCCAACTCCTGAGCATACACCACAGAACAACTGTTCAGGGAGAACAGGCTTTGAGGGCCTGACCTGCCTGCAGCCCTTCCCAGGAAAACCCGGTGCCCACAGCGGTTAGGAGGCGAGGCGGACGGAGCCTGCAGAGCAAGGAGGACACACTGTCCCATCGGCCTCACTGAGGACAAGACAGGGACCTTACCCTCTGAGACGCCCACCTCGCACATGCGTGGTCACGGTGACCTGGGTGGAGGGGAGTCAGACAGGAGTCATCACCGCTTCATGCAGATGAGGAAGTGAGGTGCCAAGAGAAGTGGCTGCTGGTAAAGGTCACATAACTCGTCAGTGCCAATCCCTGGGCTAGGCCCCTGGACTTCTGAGTCTCGATTCAGGGCTAGTTGTCTTATTCTGTCTTGTACATCGGTATTTGTCTCCTTTACGCATATAAACGTCCTTTCTCCTGTCCTTTCTTCCTAAACATTTGTCTTCTCTGTGCTGGAGGTGACAAAGATGAACAGGCATTTGAAGGCCTGGCTCCTACTTGCCTCACATCCACCCTCATTATCCCCTCCCTCCCCCCACCCCCCGCTCTGCAGACACACAGGAGGTGCCCGGGAAGTGCTTGCTGATCAGAATCAAACCTTTTTATCGCTACTGTTCTGACACAGCTTCTGGTTTTCTAGTCTCAAAATGGCAACTTTTACATTTTTGTGGATGTTTTTTTCTATTCGTAGTCTGGAAAAGAAAACTGAATGTATTGGGCTGGCTGGTTTCCACTTGGTGTCTACCAGATTGACAGGGGAACACCTCCCTCTACAAAGCTAGGACCCCAAAGGGACCCCAGCCTCTACTGAAAGAGGCCTGAACTAGTCCTCCCATCCGTCCAGAGAAATGGCAAGAAAGCGTGTGCCTGCCTCGGGGTCTAGATGGGGAAGAAAAAAGCTTCTATGCCAACTTTAAAGCCCTAGGTATAGATGCAGAGACCAAACACACACCGCTGGTCTGGGGTTAAAAGTCTCGGGCTCAGAAACTACCACAGAAACTTATTCAGGACCCAGGAAACGCTTGGGGCCTCGGCGGAAGCATAAGACCACTCTGCAGAGTCACTTCCACTCCCCAGGAGAGGTGAGACTCTTGGGGGTAGGAACCGGCACACCCCCAACAACAGAAGGCGCAGGATATAGAAGAATTGGCATCTCTCGAATTAACATACCAGGGCAATCTGAAAGAGAATGTCGGCCTGTTTAAAACAAAGTTATCAACTAAGGATGAGAAACTCTAATGAAAGAATAAGACTCGAGGATTAAAGGCCAGGAGGATGCGAAAGAGAACCAAAGAGAACTTCTAGAGGTAAAACATAGTCGTTAAAAAGAAAAACCCCATGATGAGAAAATTCAACAAACGTGGCAACACAGCCGAGCAGCTGGAGCCCATGCACATGGTGAGTGCCAGCCGGGCACGAAGGTGTGAGGGGAATGACAGAGAAAGCCCCTGCCCCCTCCGCCCAACCCCCCTCAAAAAGCTCAGTGTGCAGGTGAGGCAACCATCTGAGCCAACACACTTCCATACAAGACAGTCATTATAATGCTGCCATTTATGGAACTCGGAAGGGACGCTTTCCCTACATTATGGCGGTTTAGTACAGAAAATTCAAGAACAGAAGGACAGGCGGGGTCCATAGTAGAGCCCCGAATCTTTTGGCTTCCTGTCCACCGACCATTCCACTCAGCCATCCTGGATCTATCAAGGTCATGATGACAAAGGCACTTTTTTTTGTTTGTTTCTGAATTTGCAAAAATCTTTTTATTTGGGAAGAATTTCAAGAATAAGAATAGTGCAAAGAACCGCCTCCCCCATAGGCCCAGTTCACCTATTACTTTACTCCATTTGCTTTTTCTTTTTATTCTCACTCACATATATAATTTTTATATCATTTTTTTCTGAACCATTTGAGGGCAAGTTGCACATAGCATGGTCTTTTACTCGATCACCTGCTGCCTTTCTACGCGCAAGGATAATTATTTAGAGGCAAAACTACAATGAGACAGGCACCCGGTACTGCCACACACAGGCAGGGTTTTATATAGGCAGAAGCTTGGATGGGAAACTCACGGTTACCCATGAGGGAAACACCAGCTATTCCCCAGAAGCCAGGGGCAGGCTGGCAGGCGTTGCCTTGACGCTCTCCTTCCTGTTATGCCCACGGGTTGCCTGCACCTCTGCACCCAGCTCGGCTCTCCAAAACCCCCCCATACACACACCCCCCACCCCCCGCTGCATCCGGGAGAAGCACTGAAGGACGCCCTTCTCTATCCCGCAATGAACCTGACTCCAACCGAGATCCCTCCACTGGAAAGACATTGCTTGCTAACTTTTCTGTTTTTCTAACTGTGCACTTTCGCATTTCCTGCCTTAGAGCTGGAAAGGAAGAGGAAACGCCAAAAATATTACAAGATGAGCTAGCTCCTGGCACTTCCAAGGGCTGGGCACTGAGGGGGGGCTGGCAGGGGAACCTCAGGCAGCAAGGGACCTCTGTGTCTTTGCAACCCAGCATGCTGATGGCCAACAGAGCTACAGTGGCTCTCTGGAGCGCTGAAGGTCTTGGGGTGCCATCTGTTTTCTGGGGAGTAGCTGAGACAGAAGCCCATTTTCTCCAAATAATGGAGAGGATGTTCGAAATCTGGTCTTAATTACCCCCTCTTGGCGACGTGGCTACACAACACATCATGGCATGTTTCCCTGACTCCCGGAAGGTGGGGCCACCTGCCACACACCACTCGGCCAGGCCCCCGAGTTATTTTTTCCCCTGATGGTTCAGGCGAATTTGTGGTCCTGATGGAACCACAGGCTCTGTCCTGACCTCTCCTGTGGCCTGCTTTGGCAACAGGGCTGGCTGAGGTTGGGGACAGCAGCTGTGGCTCTGGAGCCAAAGCCTTAGCTATACAAACGGCACATGTGTTCGGATTCATGCTATGCGGGAAATCAAGCACAGCAGACTTAAAAGGAGAGTACCAGCCCTCATGCTCTCACCGTTTCCTGGGGGTGGGTACAAGGCGGTGAGCTGGGAGAGGGTTTTCACGGGTGAATGTCATGTATTCATGAGGCAGAGCAAGACAAATTCGTGTCCCTGCACTGAAAGTTAACAATTTGGCCGGCAGCCCAAAGAACGCAGTGAAATGAATCCTCAGCTCCAACACCTCATGTATGGCGGGGCGCGGGGAAGTGCATGAATGAAGGAATGACTAAACAAACCTCAATGAAGGAATAAATTTGGGGAGGGCAGTTAGGACACAAGTGGAGACTGACCCCAACCCATGCATCACTACCTTTAGGAAGATTTCTCCGGCCTCCTCTCCCCAACTGGGTCTTTCCCCAGAGAGCCCATAACACCTTCCCTTACCAGCCCCCAAAGATGTCTGCGTTCTAATCCCTAGGAACTGGGAATGTGTTAGGCTACATGGCAATGGGGAATTAAGGCTCAAGATGGAAGTAAGGTTGATAATCAGTTGACCTTAACATGACCAGGGAGAGTGTTCTCAATTATTCAGATGGCCCAATGGAATCAAAGGGGTCTTTAAAAGTGGAACAGGGAGCCAGGAAGGAGAACTAGAGAGATGGCCGCATGAGGAAGACGAAGTAAGACCAATACTGCAGGCTTTGAACATGGCGGAAGGAGACCATGAGCCAACGAATGCAGGAGGCCTCTAGAAGCTACTGAAGGCAAGGAAACAGATCCTTTCTTACAGCCTCCAGGAGGAACAGAGGCCTGCCAACACCCTGACTTTAGCCCAGTGAGACTTCTGACCTTCAGCACTGTAAGAGGATAAGTGTGTTGTTGAAGCCACTAATTTTGTGGTAACTGTTACAGCAGCAGGAGCAAATTAACACACCATTTATCATTATACTTTCCTTATATAAAGCAATTTTTATTTATATGCCTATCTAATTGTCCCATCAGTAATGATGATGATGATGATGATGATAATGATAATAATAATGATAGTCGCAGCTAACATTTATTGAGCATTTACCATGTGACAGGGTGTGCACCGAGTTTTCCATAGATGCAAGGTACTATGAAAAGGTTAATGTCAATTGAACACTAGGATGAAGATAAACACAGGAATCTGAGGGTGGGGAGGGAGCTAGAGGCATCTTCAAGGAAATAGAAACACAGGTATATTTTAAAACATAAGTAGGAGTTACCCTGGAAGAGTGTCCCAGGCAGGAAGAAGAACCTAAGCAGACTCTCAGAGAAATGAAATGGCAGGACTTGTGCTGACAGGCATTTTGGTGGCTCAGCTACACACGGATAATTTGCAAATTAGTGTCTCCAGCTCATAAGTCTCCTCTGAGGTCCAGAGTCACATGCCCTTATGTCTGTCTGCAATCTCCACCTGGATGCCCCGTAGACATTCAAACATGGCCGATATGGAACTGGATTCTCTCCAGGAACACCTTCTTCCTTTAGTCCCCTTCCCTGCCTCCTAAATGACACCCAGCTGTTCAGGCCAGAACCCAGGAGTCATCCTTGAGTCGTTCCCCCTACTTCGTCCCCATTTAGTCCATCACCAAATCTCCTCAATTCTATCTCCAAGATCTAACCAGGTTACATTCCCTTCTGCTGTCAGCCTGGTCTAAGCTACCATCATCTCTCCTGAACAGATGATCTCCAGGACCATCCCTCCTGGAAGACCAGTGCCATGGTCTTGCAACTGCTTTCCACTCTTTGCCCTCTATGATCAACTCTTCAAAAAGCAGTAAAAGTAATCTCTTAAAAATGTCAATCAAATCCCACTCCTGAGCCTACAGTCACCAATGCTTCTCTTTGTACTGGTGAGGGGAACCTCCGGAGCACGACCTGGAACCCACTGTGTGATCTGGCCCCTGCCTCCTTCTAAAACCTCACCTCGTGCCATTCTCCCCATCACTCCCTTACACTCTGCCACCCCCCACCCCCACCAGATTTCCCTCACTCCCAGGAACACATCAAGCTCTTTTGTGCATAACGGACTTGGCACATTCTGATCCCTCTGCCTGGATGCGCTCCCCTGCAGCCTCTCTGCCTGGCCACTTCCTTCTGTACTCTTCAGTCTCAGGGAGGCCTTTCCCTAGCAAAACTAGGACTACCCCCAACACCACCCCACTTCACTTTAGTCATGATTTTGATCCCTTGTGTGTTTCCTTGATAATAAGAATCACAACATTTCCTTTGTCAGAAGTTACCTGCTTCTCTGTTTTTGCCTAGCTTCTGGGTCCACGTGGGCGGAGCTCGGCCTATCTCTGGTCACTGGTACTTCACACAGTGCTTAGCATGGAGCAGGTGCTCAACGCAGGCTTGTTGAGTTGACTAATTAAAATAAAAAAGTGTGAGGCTGACACTGAAAGATGAGGCTGGAAATAGAAAGCCTTGGATACAGGGTCCTATTCATTTTTGCAGGACTGGCACCTCCCACAGAGGAGCCACTTAGCAAATGTGTGCTGGATGAATGAAAGAATGACTCAATCACAGATGAATCTGAAAAGTGCCATCCTTTCTGGGCAAGGCTGCCAAAGGAGTTCCCTCTCCTCCTTGGGACTTCTTAGGAGGTAACACACCCGGGGCATATAACAAGTACTCCAAAAATGTTAGCTGTCGTTGTCACTACTTTTTCTGTGGGGATCATTTTCATATCCCATAGAAAAGGCTTGTCCTGGAGCCCATGCCAGACATTGGCTGGAAGAGAAGGGAGGGGACGACGAAACACAGGAGGGAAAAATGAAAATGAGTGGCAAGATCCGGTCAAATATAACTGAGAACTCGGAGGGAAAATGCAGGAACACCACTGCTCCAGGTAACACGGGTTCCCTTCCTTTCTCTAGACTTCAGCCACCTGGGTGCAGCGTGGAAATGCCAGCTGGGAGGTGGGTCCTCCTGAGGGGCTGAGGGAGGGCCCCATCTGAATGCACGCATTCATTTTGGGGCCTGCAAAGCTCCGACTGATTTTGAGAATCTGGCTCACTGTGTGGCTGGTGAGGACTGGGGAGGTGGAGAGAATTTCAATTTCCTTCACCAAATGGCAAGCTTGCGAAAAAGTCCTTTCCAACATGATCACATACTAAAAATGAAAAACCAGCCATTCGGAGCTCTCATAAGGAGGAAAATAGATGGGCTGCTTAGCTCGCAAGATACAGGAGGGCTGAAAAATCAAGTCTGGAGAACATCATACGGCACATTATATGCTAAGATGCTGCCCTTTTTTGTGGGCTTGGAAGTTTCTATTTTTTACAAAAGAATGAGAGAGAGAAAAGTCATTCCCTATGTAATAAGCCACCCATTTTATATTTCAAATGCTTTTAGTGGCTGAACAACAGCAGGGGTTAGGGAATTTATTTTAACTCTCTACCTCTAAATATGCAGTTGGAGATAAGTGCATATCTCAAAAATAGCAGCAATAACAGATAAGACAGAACAAGAGAAGGCACTAGAACAGGGAAGGCTATAAGGCAAAGAAGACATATTTCCCAGTGCCTCATGGCTGACAGACCATACACTGACATAGGGAGGGGAGCACTGGACTGGGGGGGGGTCTGAAGACTGGCTAAGTGACCTTGGGTAAGTCCTGTCCCCTCTCCCTGCCTCATCTGTACAAGAAGGGACGGAAACAATTGTTCTCAAAGATCCTTTTTCTTTCTAAACTCTTGGATTGGATTCTTCCAGAAGAGCTGCATCTTCTTGGAAAAACGCCTCAGGGTAAAGGTTGCAACAGAGGTAAAACTGGCCTCAGCACTGAATTATGGTTTACCATCCCAAAGGTTACTCAGCAGCCCAGCCCTGCTGTCATCCCAGAATCAATTATGCCAAGACAACATGACGGAGTGAGTCTATGGGAAAAGTGAGAGAAAGTTCTGGTTCTTTCTGATTCGTGCAGGTAAAGCTGAGGTCACGTTAACGAAGGTCTGGCCTTGGCGCTCCATCCCCCTGCCTAGTGGAAAACCAAATTATTAAAGGAAACCGCTTCAGGAATGCCCGAGAACTCGCGGGATGGATGAAACCGCATGCAGAATACCAGACGCCTGCGAGTTTCTTTCTTTTTTTTTTTTCTGTTCAACTTCATATCGCTCTCAGAAAATGCAGCAGGTCCCCCACACGGTACAAGCGTTCCAACACAAGCCACTTCCCGGGCTTCCCCGGAGCACACACCAAAGCCCGAGTGGGAACCTTGATTTTCCTCTTTCGTCTCATCTGCGTTAAGCCCGTGGCCCGGGGCCTGCGGGGACAGCGCCCCCTCCATGCCGGGGCCGGCCGGCCCTTCCAGGAACGGCGGGGAACTTTCCTCCGCCGCGCCAGGGAGACAATGCCAGCGCCCGCGCTCCGCGCCAGCAGGGCGCCCCATCGTTTGGGGCCCGGCCACTCGGCGCGCCGTCCCGGCCCCTCTCCGGAGGGCGTGCGGAGCCACCCGGTCCCCATCCGCCCCACCTGGGCGCCTCCTCGTAGGATCAGACCCCCCCCTCCCCCCGGGCCCTGCAGAGCCGGGGGCCCGCGCCCTCCCCGCGGACAGGGACACTCCACTGGGAATGCACCCGGGAGCCCGCCCAGCGCACCGTTCCGGCGCCTCTGCGCGAGGGGCCCGGGCCGGGGGCGCGGGCGACCCAGAGTGACCCCACCGAG
The DNA here is from genome assembly GCF_001890085.2 of Hipposideros armiger. NCBI lineage: Eukaryota > Metazoa > Chordata > Mammalia > Chiroptera > Hipposideridae > Hipposideros > Hipposideros armiger. The sequence goes on along the minus strand of NW_017731979.1, from coordinate 948,624 downwards.
CCTGTCCGGGCGCCCCGCAACTCACCGGGATCGGGCGGGCCGCTGGGCATTATTCCATCGCGGGCTCGGCGCCAGCTCCCCGGCGACGGCGCAGACGCCGCGCCCGGGCCCCTTCAGCCGGGCGATCGCGGCGCTCGGAGTGGAACGCGGGGTGCGGCCGGGAGCTGCGGGCGGGGCGGGGCGGGG
>NW_017731979.1:921095-948378 GCF_001890085.2 Hipposideros armiger | reverse complement strand
CGAGGCGCGGGAGGCGAGCGCGGCGCAGGAAGGGGCGGGCGACCATGTGCCGAGGGGAGGAGGCCGCAGCGACGCGCGCGGCTCGGACGATCCCGCTCCGCGGCGGAGGGCGCGGGCTTCAGGAAATCCAAACACTTCGACAGGAAATCGGAATCCTGACTAAGCATTCCCGTCCGGCCGCTGCTCCGCGCCGGGGGGCTCCCGCCTCGCTTAACCCTTGGCCGGCCGGGACGCAGGCCGGGGACAGGCGGGGTCTCTGACACCCGGCGGGGGTCCCGCGCCCTCCCCCTTCTGCCCCACTCCCCCTCCGGCCTGCCTCCTCCTTGCCCAGAGGTGGAAGCGGCGAGATTTGTGGGGATAAAACCTCGGCTTTGGGAGGTGCCTTTCTAAGGCCCCCAACTGCAGGAAAGAGGATGAACTTGCAGACTCCGAGCCGTTTCCCGCATTTTCAATAAAAGAAATGACTTTACCTGGCTGCCCACTTTCACTGCTAAGGCTCTGCTAAAATCCTCAAATTTTGCCCAGTGCCAGGGGCCAGGAATTTTGGGGTCAGGGTAGGATAGTAATAGGACAGGAATAGTATGGACTTTGGACTCTGACCCTGGTTGGAATCTGCCTTTGGCCTTTTTCTAGCTGTTACCTTGGGTAAGTCACAACTTCTCCCAGCCTCTGCTTCCTCATGTAAAATGGGGTAGTAGTGCCACCATCATGGGTGTTATTTGGAAACCCAAAGTCTAGACATTGTAAATGCTCAGGTAAAAGATAGCCGTGACTGTCGTTATCCCCATGCATGACATCAGAGAAAGGAGGGTTTTAACACGGGGCGTGTACCCTGCACATCTCTGCCTGCTTACAAAGCCTTCGGAACTTCATTTCCCTCCTCATCACCGAGTGATTATTTTTCTTTGCAGCATTTCAGAAACTGCTCTCTGGAGGGAAAGGTCAGTGGCCTATGGCAGACCCCCTCCTGGTGAAATCTGAAACTCAGCAAACCTCACAGAATTGAGGATTTTGCTCTTAACCTGAGAGTCAGGACACTGTAGGGGGTTGTGAAAAAGTCTGGAGAGGCTGGACAGAGTTTGCGAAAACCAAAGTAAACCTCTGTCCAGTCCGGCCTGGACTAGGCGGCCAGTGAGAGTGATTCATTGTGGTTTCCCACGGAAATGCCACATTTGGGGGTTTTCTACCTGGAGGATGCAGCGGGGCGGTTTTGCTGTAAGTATTTCAAATTCCTTTGAAACCCAATCAGACTTTGAAGAGGCAAAAACATGCCCATGAGTGAAAACCAAAGCTTAAAATGAACCTGCTGAGAGCCCAAAGGTAGGTATCAGCTCCTCTATTCCAAGTGAGGACCAGACATCAGTTTTAGACCCAGTCTTGTCTCTTTTCTGCAACTCTTTGTCAGGGGTCAGAAGCAGTGGGACAAGTGGGGACTTGGCACCAGGAGTCCAGGGTCCTGCCCCAGGTCCTTTGCAGCTGCTATTCCCTCTGCGTAGAAGAATCTCTGCTTGGCTGTTACTGGCATTCAGCTCACAGCTCAAAAGTCAGCTGATCAAATAGTGCCCCCAACCATTTGATCTACTTGCCTTTGGCACCTATACTTCCTTCCCCAGCTCTCCTGCACATCACATGCCCTGTTTCGTGGCTTCATAGCCCTCGCCACTATTTAATTGATGCTGTTTATCTGGTTGCCTATTTATCGTCTGTCTCCCCCTGCATGGGGAAGCTGCATTAGATCCGTCACTCCTGGATCCCAGTGCCAAAGACAGCGCTGGCTCATAGGAGACCCTCAGTAAAGACATGTTAAGTGAATGACAGGCGTGAACGAGATGAGAGTGGCAGGTTCACTCGGCCCCTGAGCTCCCTGTATCTTATGCTTCGGCCGACAGGCTCTGAAATGGGAAGGCCCAGTGTAATGGCAGGAGCACCAGGCGGCTCTATTAGTGGTTCCAGAAAGTGAAAACTACAAATAATTAAGACTGTCAGACGACGTAACTGCAGTCTCGTTGGTACAGTCCCAGCTAATTGCTCCCTCCTTTGTGTGCCCCCAGCACCTCTGTTCATTTAAAGAACGTATTTATCGCATTATGTGCTTACTCGGTGAGTGTCCTCCTAAGTCAGTTGGCAAACTCTTTTGGGTCGGAGGGGAAGGAAAGGAGGCTACAAGTACTGACCGTTTACTCTAAGCGGGGCCCTGGGCAAGGTGGATTTGAATACATGAAAAGGCCTTGGTTAAGTGCCTACAATGTGCTCAGAAACCTTCTGGGTACTAGATTGGCAAAGCTAAACTGGTTTTGCTCTCTAAGAAAGACAGACAAGAAGAGAGAAAGCAGAGATGCTAACTCCGACAGAGGTCTGTCCGGGGTGTCATGGGGCTGTACTGAGCATGGGGAAGTTTTCCTAAATCAGCAGGGTGGGGGGTATCTTAGTTTGGGCTGTTAGAATATCATAGATGGAGTGACTTCTAAACAATACACACTCATTTCTCACAGTTCTGGAGGCAGGGACGTCCGAGATAGGTGTGGACAGATCTGGTGTCTGGTGAGGGCCCTAGTTCTCACACAGCCATCTTCTCATTGTGTTCTCACATGGTAGAAGGGGTGAGGGAAGGGCACGCCCTAGGGTCTCTTATAAAGGCACTAACCCCATTCATGAGGGCTCCACCCTCACGACCTCAACACCTTTCAAAGACCCCACCTCCTAATACCATCAATTTGAGGGCTAGGACTTAACATCTGAGTGGGGGGAAGGGACACAAACTGATCTATAGCAGGAGCTTAGAAAACACTTCCAAGAAATGGATGCTCTTGAACTAAGTTTCAAGGAAGAAGTGGGGCTTATCTAGCTAGATGAGGGGGCACAGGGCTGCTAGTCCAAGCAAAAAGCGCCATGTGCTGGTGATGCTCAGCTCTGTGTCCCCTGCACGCCCCTCTGCGCTCGCCTGCACCTGCAGTTTGTTTCATCTGACCAAGGAACTGTCCACCTGAAGTGCACACCCCTCGTTCTCTCTTCCTGGGGCCTTTCTCCAGGGCTATGGGATCATGCCTAGGCTGCAAGTGCCCAACAGCCGTGGGGCAGCCCCCAACCACTCAGTGGATAAATGTCCCCACCTTCCATCCCTGTGGGGGAACAGTTCTAAAGTACTTTCAGCAGCTCCTCTGAGCATCCCCAGTGGAGCTGAGCCCAGCTGCCCCTAGCAGTAACCCTCTCCTTAACTCACTCAATGCTTTTTCTCTCTTCCCTGCTTCACTTTCTCACTCCCTCACTTGCTCTTCCCGGAATCAATCATCTCCCAAATAACCTAGCTGCAACCAATTCCTTTCCTCAACAGTTCTTTCTGGAGAAATCCAATCCAGGACACCTTTCACTCGTCTATCCACAGATATTGACCAGGCACCCCCTAAGCGCCTGAGCTAAGACTGAGCATGACACCCTATGTTTGGGTGACGCTACAAGGTTCAGCATGGCCTGAGACAATGGTGTATGTTCAGTTGTGGGAAGCAACGAGACTAAAAAGCTTTGCACCATTTTACAGTTGAGGAAACTGAGGCCTGCCCGGGAGGGTTGCAGGCTGCAGGTGAACCACCCCCGCTTAGGGCAGGTGGAGAGTGAGAAGGTACTAGGGTCAGGACTGAACCCTGAGGGACACCGTAGGTGGCAGGGGAAGAGGTGCCTACAAAGAAGACTGAGAGGGAGTGGTCCGAGAAGGGAAGGGGAGGAAAACTCGGGGTCAAGAGACCAAACTACTTCTCAAAGGAAGGAATGGCCAACACACCCCAGCGCCCCACAACATTGCAGCAAATAAGCATCGGAAGGCAGGTGTCGTTTTAGCTGACAGTTATTATAGAAAGCTGATCACTTTTGCCAGAGCTGTTTCAATGGAGTGGAGGGATTGAAAGCCAGATTGCAGTGGGCTGAGGAGTGAGTGGGAGACAGCAAGTGTAGACAATTCTCCTCAGAAACGTGGCCATCCAACTAGTGGGAGGTAAGGGTGGGGACGTTCTCTAAAGAGGGTGGGCGAGTGACCATCTGTGGTTGATGTCAGGCCCCAGGAGAGTGGGAAGGATGACGAGGTAGGGCGGGGTCACCGATGGAACAGGTCCTGGGGGTGAGAGGGGATGGGGTCTGCAATGGTGTGAGAAAGGGGCAAACCCAGGATGGAGGAAGGCTCGTCCCCGGGAGTGGAGGACCAGATGGAGAGGCACACAGCTCTCAGGTTCCACCATGAACTTGTCCTGGGTTTATAGACTAGGAGGCAGGTGGGCTCTTAAAGTCCCCTAGTATAATTCCTCATGACGTTCATGCTCGGGGTGATAGGAATTCATTCCAATGTCGATGAATAAAAAGTGACTTCAGCCTCATCACTGGACAAGAAATAGCATAAGAAGCTATTTTGGCCCAAAGTAGTTTCGGGAAGTAGGAAGGAAGAGGGTGAGGAGGAGAGACTTGGGAACCAGAACAGACACAGCTTGGTGACGGATGCTTGGAGGGAGAGTGGGGGGCGGCGGTGAGAACATGCAAGGTGGGGACAATGGTGCTCACCTGTGAGGAGGAGGAAGAAGGTGGTATTTTTAACCATGGAAAGGAGTAGGGGAGGGCAAGGTTTTGAGGGGGAAGAGAATGAGTTCCTGTTTTTGCTTTGTGCTGGGAAGGCAGTGTGGGTGGCCGGTAAGAGTCTGCGGCTTTCCTGGGCTGGGGAGGAGGGGGTGGCAGGCTTGAGGGTGGTGGAGGGGGAGACAGAGGGACCTGCACAGTTGGCGAGTGGGGGAGTAAGCACCTAAAAAGCCAAACCCCTTTGCTACCTTCCTACAGTTTTGTTTCATAGTCATTTCTTTAAAGCTGGGGTTCTCCTCCTTGGCCCTCTCAACATATCGGACCGGGTAATTCTTTGTTGAGGGGGCCTCTAGTGCTTTGTAGGATGTTTAACAGCATCCCTGGCCTCTGCCTGCTGTATCCCAGTAGCAGTCCCCCTGCTGTGACAACCAAAATGTCTCTACACATTGCATGTCCCCTGGGGGGCAAAAATCACCCCCAGTTGAGAACCACTACCTTATCGCCTTTTCCTCACGTCGCTTTAAAAGTGTTGCTTAAAAGGCTTTAAAAGTGTTGCTTCAAAGGCTTTAAAAGTGTTGCTTAAAAGGTACGACTTTGGATAATTTTTTTTAGCAGAAGCACCTACTCCCAGCTGCAGAATCAGGTGGCCTAGGTTCATATCCTGGTCAATCCACTGGTTTTATAGTAGTTTTGATTTTTTCTCTGTACAATGAGGTATTGGAGGGGATAAAAAGAATTAATCGATGTAAAGTACTTGACGCAGTGTGGAGCACCTGCTGAGCACCCAATCATCACTTACTATTTTTAGTCATATTCATGATGTTCTGTAGGCCCAGGTGAGGTCCAGCAAGCATTTGGAACTTGGGGCCTGGAGATATGGATGTCGCCGATGCGTCACAGACCACAGGGCACACTTGAGGCTGTGGATGTCTATGACCTGGCCAGTGGAGAGAGTAGCTAGAAAGAAGCGAGGTTTAAGTGAAGCAGGGTGAGTTTGTCAGCAAGGTAGGATGGAAGGAGAAAGGGCCTTTCACGAAGAGAGGGCCACGTGAGCAGATGCACAGCCCACACAGCCTCGTGCATCCATCAGTGTCAGGGGAACAAGGATGGGACAGGCTGGCAGGCAAGACACAGAGGCCCCCACGACAGGGAATGTTCAACAATGTCAAGTCGAGCCACACTGGAGCCGACGGCAAAAGTGAAGTCAAGCCATACCGACCTTGTCTTTATTTAAAACTGTAATGCTTTTTCATCTTGAAATGTTGACATTAATTTTTCCTTTTCAAAAATACTGCACTTAAATCTTTTTTTACCTGGATTCCGAATTTGTTGGCACCTGCTCGGATGGACCGAACAAAATGCCCAACTCTTCCAGCGTCCATGACCTTGTTGCTTCCAATCCCGATTCCAGGCTGCATCACTCTCCTGTCCCGTAGCCGGGAGACGGCCCGGAACCTGATCTCAGTCCCACAGGACAAGAGCCAGTGGGGAAGGGGTAATTCCACAGGAAACTGAGCGTTTTTAGGAAGAGGAAATGGATACTAAGAACCAAAACCAAACAAATGTCCACTGTGAGAGGTTCCTCTTCGGGCCACCTGGAGACCCTTGGTGCAGAGAAGAAAATGTGGAGAGAAGGGTGGGGTGGGGAGGGAAAGAAGGTGAGGTCTGCACACGCAAACACGCATTAGCCTGGGTTTGAATTCCGGCTCACCTACTAACCAGAGTGATTCTGCCTAGTAACTTAAAAGTCTTAAGCTATAAAATAGGGATAATAAAAGCACCCGTATCATAAAGCTGTTAGGAGGATTAAATGAATCAAGCCACATAAAAGTGCTTGAACATAATATATATTCAGTTTTTTCTTCTAATTGTGGGATCAGCATTTATTGTAATCATTATTTTCCAAGCTGCAGAGTAATGCAGGGGAGAGAGATGGAACAGTGACATGAAGCTTAGAGGATTTTGGTTGGTTTGTGTGTTTGTTTATCCAGTTGGGAGAGCAAGAGAGAGGGAGCCAGTGGAGAGAGGCAGACAGAAGCACGTGGTGGTGAGCAGTGACTCCCAACCTGCGTTGTGAATAGCTGTTAAATGTTCTCATGTTGAACTGGCCAGTTCACAGAAAAGTTAACGGCTGGAGCCAGGGTCGCACATGCCTGGCCAGCAAGGACAGGGGCAGAATCCAGGTTTCCTAATGCCCAGGGAAGTGTTGCTCCCTGAAAACCTGGCCACTGTACTATATCTAGTCACTGTCAATCTTGCAGCCACCACACCTGAGCCCAGGTCACAAGAATGTGACATATGATGAGGTATCTCCCATCACAGAGTTAATGAAACCCCCTCTTTGCAAAGGCTGAACTTGCAAGGGTCCTGTAAGATGCACGCCCAATGGCATTTCCTCCGGAGATGCTGAGCATCAGTGAAAATGCTTTCTGTCCTTAGGTTATTAATTTTCAAAGCTTCATTTACAGCTATAATGGAGCTTTGTGATAAAAGGGTCAGACAAGTGAGTCATTGCAACAATCTCTAACGGAAGAAAGGTCCTTTTCCCTTTTGTGTGAAATTAATAAGGGCTTCTCCCTCCTCTCTACCCGGGAACCTCAGGCAGCCGAGAGCAAGCCTTCCTTGACCTTCTGGGGTGGGGTCGGCCCCTCACCTATGTTTCCATAGCATCAGGGATGAATACTGCTGGAGCATTTACTGCAGTGCACTGCCTCTTCTCCCCTGCAGAACCGGAGGGCAGGGACTCTCTTATTCACCTCTGCACACCCAGCACCTATCAGGAAGCCACTGCAGACTGCGTGCTCAATCCATGTCTCATGATGAATGTTTACACGCTTCACGGAACATCACCACTCATCAGCTACATGACAAAACTCACTCACCTCTGCGTAAGCAAACTTGGGCAAGGAGGATTTCAGAGCAGGCTTCTCAAGCTGGTACCTTGTCCAGGGTGGAAGCAGCTATGGGTGTTAATAACAGCAACGATGATAATAACAACCAATAAAGAGCTAAAATGCATTGAGTGCTTCCTCTATGCCTGACACTGCTCTGATGACTCTAATGGCGCTTTCCAGTGATTATCTCATTTCATTTCAAAAGAAACTTAGGAGGTCAGACTATTCATCACGTACATTTTACAGATGAAGAAACTGAGGCTCAGGAAAGTTGCACACAGCGGTTCTGTCTTTGGAGCAATTCACTATAAGACACGTACCCTCTGCCTACAAACTGAGCCCCGGGGATCAAAATAGGGCATGGAGTTTGCAGACCCCCAATCTACGGAGCTTATGGTGTAGCTGAGCCACAGATTCATACTGTAAAATAAAAGTTCTTCTAGTTGGCGCTGACTGTTTCAGAGAAAGCCGAAAATCCTCCCCTGGTAGTTTTGTAAATAGTCTTTAATTGAACTCAGCATTGGTGTCAATACCACCAAATTCTGCAATTAACCAGCCAGCTTGGAGATTGCTTGCTAGGTTGCAGGTACAGATATATGTACATATCCATGTTTTAACTCTCGGGGAGACTTTCAGCCTGTAAATTGCTCATCTAGCTGATGGTCACTGCTAGAAAACTGCCTGGGCCATTTAAGGGGAATGAGAAAATGAGAGGATTCCCCCAAAGCCAGTTGCCACGGCCGAATAATAACACCCAATTAAGAACTCACACTGGCACAGTCCTTTAAAAACTACAGGACATGTTGTCATATGGCTGCTTAGTTTTTAACTCCCATAACAGTGAGAGGAGATCACTGGTGTGAGGGTTATTATTCTACAGAACCCCTAAAGGCTTCCTTCCTCCAGGGCTGTAACATAGTCTTTCATTCAACCAATCTTTGGTGAGCACCTACTATGTGCTAGGAACTGTACTAGGTGCTGGAATGTAACGGTGAGCAAAACAGACACTGTTCCTGGACTCAGGAAGCTTATAGTCTAGTTGGGGAGAAAGACAATAATCAAATAATATGCACCGATACATGTAAAATTACACGACTGCCATGCTACCAGAGAGGTGAAAAGTACAATGTGAGCCCCAAATGGAGGAATTTACTCTAATCACCATCAGGGAAAAACTTTTCTGAGCCAGGATGAATAAGAGTTCATTAGGCAAAGAAAGAGGGAAAAGTATTTCAACCAGAGGGAACAGCATGCACAAAATCCCTAGGGCCAAAGGGAATGTATCAGTGAGCTTTTGCTGCGTAACAAAGCACCCCACAACTTATTGGCTTAAACAACAGCCATGTGGTCCTTCATTCTGCAGATCTGGCAATTTGGCTGGAAGCAGCTGGGTACTTTTCCTCTGATTTCATACCGTTGTGGGTATATATCCCAGCTCAGCCAAAATGGCTTCTCTTTGTTTTCTGTGGTTGCTCATCCTGTAGCGAGTTGCTGACATAGCAGTAGAGTTCTGAGAGGAACAAAAGAGGAAGCGGCAAGGCTTTTCACAGCCTAGGCTCAACCTCATTTCTGCCACGTTCTATTAATCAAATCATCTTCCAACATGACAAATAGGCTATGGAATCTTAACAATGGGAGGGAGTTCCAGAGGAATCTAGTCCAGGTAACAAATAGTGGGTATATACCAAATGTGATTTGAATGAATGGAAGGATGAACACACCATTGCATGCCTGTCTTGGGCATCTCCAGTCCATGGGATACTGTGCTAATCTGGAATTCTACTTTCTTTACCTGGGGTTCTTTTTGACTCCTTGCTCTTGACCCACAGTGAGGTCAAGAGGGGTTTACCTACAATGCCCATCTGACCCGATGGCCTTGTTTCCCAAGTGCCTGCCAAGCCTAACAGTACATCAGAATCACCAGGAGATGCTGTTTCATATACAGACTCCTGCCCGCCACCCTAGATTCACCAAATCAGAATTTCTGGCATTGGGAACTGGGACCAATTTTTTTTAAAAAGCTGCCCCAAGGAGTTAGATGCAACTGATTCAGCTTTGGGGAGCCATTGGCTACAAGGTACTTCAGATGCACGTTTTTCGAAACAGGTTCTCTAGTCATTATCAACCTCATCAGTTCAGACATCGCCTCTTTAAGACACAGTCCCACCCTTGTCTCTGTACCACGCTCAGAACCTATGTCTCCCTTCACTGTGTACTCACTATATCCAGCACAGACTTCTTATCATATTTTCATTATTATTATTCAAATCTGTTATTAAAGTCTGTTTATATATCTGCCATGTTCTCACTCCCCACCCCTTTCCCCCACTCTTAAGTAACCGTGAGGTCCTTGGGGATTACAAGTCATCGTATTAACTTCAGTGTCTACCAGAGGGCCCAGTACAAAACTGAGCCAATTTTGGATCAACTGGTCCAATCCAACTGATCCAAGCGTCCATTGGTAAACAAATAGATAAACAAAATATGGTATATACATATATTATTCAGCCATAAAAATGGAAGGAAACCCTGACACATGCCATAACTTGGATGAACCTTGAGGACATGATGTTAAGTGAAATCAGCCAATCAAAAGACAAATATTGTATGATTCCACTTACATGAGTATCTAGAGACGTCAACTTAATAAGAACAGAAAGTAGCATGGCGGTTGCCAGGGGCTCAGGGGAGTGGGGATGGGGAGTTAGTGTTTAATGGGGACAGAGTTTCAGTGGTACACGGTAAAAAGATTTCTGGAGATGGATGGTGGTAACAGTTGCACAACATGTAAATGTACTCCATACCACTGAAATGTAGACTTAAAAATGATACAGTAGAAGAAAATTTAAGAGGGTAAATTTTATGTCATGTGTATTTTACAATTAAAAATTAAAAAAAAAAGCATTGAACCAGTGAAAGTATGGATGGTCACCAGGCATTTGTTGAATACCTTTAGGATCGGAGCATTTCCTGATTACCATGACTTCGCCAGGGACCAGCTCATGGTCTCTATTATAACTTGGATTCTTTAAGATAATGGCTCCACACATATTTCATAAAGCCACTGATGGGTGACGGCCAGCTGAGGCTGGGCCAACGCTGCTAGCTCCCCATCTATCTCTGCCTGGCTCCTGAGGCTTGGCCCTTCTCCCACTTCCTTCTCCATTCCGGCCTGTGGTCTTGGCGCTGTTCTCCCGTGAACGCTGGGCGTGGCTCTGCCCCAGACTCCCACAGCTAATGGACCCTGCCCCAGACAGACCCACAGGACTCAGCTCCCAGCTCAGTCCAACCTCCTTGGAAGAAAGAATCAGATTGAAACTTCTTTGTTAAATAGGGCCAAAGCCTCTCTCCTTTTAACTTGCCTTTCTAAGGTTAAAATTCTACCTTTTGGGAAAAAAAAAATTCTACTGCCTGGAACAATACAGGGCCAGCCCGGCCCCTTTTGCCATGTAGCAGCTCCTCCGACACTCAAACACAGCTCTGACAATCCAAGTCTTACCCAGACCTTCTTCAGTTTCTCAGATAACAGATTTCCAGAGCCTTCTCTCCACACAGCTGCCCATGTCTGACTCCATGGCAGTTTATTAACGTCCTCTGAAACCATGGCTCTTAGAAGTCAATAAATTCGGCAGATGGCATCTGACCAGTTGCAGAGAGGAGCAGGGCTATTATTTCCGTCATGTGGGCCCAAATTTGCTGAATCCTGAAATGAATCCAAATAGCCATTATGTTTTTAAACTTAGCTATAAACCCAAAGTCAGCTTGTTTAACCACATACTTCCTACGTCAGCCCAAAGTGCAATCAACGAATGTAGTTAAAACTTCAGACGGTCTGAAATACCTATGTGCATTATTATATGTTGAGCGGCCATTGAGCTATTTCAATTGTTCTCCTATCTTTTCCTTCGTTGGAAGCGTTAGTGAATTTGCATCCAGAATTTCTCTAGTCCTCGCTGCATTGACAGTCGAGCCTCAGATTTCACAGGCTGGTTGTCCTCACCAGCCAGATCTCACCTCCTTCCCTTCAGAATCTGACCCAGTTACTTCTGGGATCCCCAAGGGGGTCTCATGTAGGCTCAAAACAGGCCTCTCAGGTTTGTCCGTTCCAGGCCCTTTGTGGCTGTCCTCTGCCCTTGAAGCCCTCCCTCCAGGTCCTGGCCCTGCCACGGCTCCCAGCACCAGGTACCAAAACCCAGAGTCCCTGCCCAGACTAACGTCTCCGAGTCCCCAGCGCCACAGGCTGAACGCGCGGTTCTGTTCATGCCTTTATCTCACCAAGTCCCTCCTGCTGCAGTCCCCTTCTGCAGGGATGACTGAAGGGATGGCCTCAAGGGGTTCCTGTCCCTTCATTCTTCATCAGTCACCCCAAATCCAAACCCAGGCTGTCAAGTATGAACAGAGGCCTCTTTTGAATTCTTGGCCATTTTTGATCTCTAAGACACAAACTAAGCCAGACCAGTACGACTGCCATCCAAGCACAGCTCTGAAACCCTAGAGATCATCTCACACGCTCCCTGTGCCCCACCCAACGCTCTTTCTGTTCAGATGATAATGCTGAGGCCCAACAGGGAAACTTAAGCAGAGAGGTGGTGTTACGCTGTTAAAACCAGGAATAAATCCAGTCTCCTGAGACACACCCCCAGGAAATCATACCCCCCAAAAAATTCCTAATAAAGTTAGGCACCTTCATGAAATGTATCCGGAAACTTCAAAAAATATTTTTGACAAGTCATCAAGAAATTATGTTTTGTATTAAACACCCATAGTTCACCCAACCCACTGCTTTCCCTTCACCCCAATCTTTTACTGTACCTTTCCATTATATACTAACTAGATTTCAGTGAGGAAAATAAATCCAACAGTGATATTGCTAGAAAACATGAAGTCCTATTTTTTTTTTTAACTGTGAGTTGAACAAGTTTTCTCTTGAGGGCAAATGCTAAAAAAAGATTAGCAGGTGAATCTCATATTTTTTTTGGATTGAGAGCCAAGATTCCCTTCCTATTTGCTATTTTCTCTGAAAGTGGTCTCTGAGTCAGTCTTCTTCTTGAACCCTGGCAAAATCAACTCCCATCTGTGCCTCACTTTACTCATGTGTAGAGTGGGCTTCCATGGTACCTCTAATGACCTCTAATTGGAAAATAGTACCCAGTAAGCCAGGCAACAGCATCATTCCATCCATCCATTCCTCTACTGATTCATATATTCACCAAGGATTTATTGAGCATCACCTAGGTTCACTCATTCAACAAATATTTACTGAGCACCAATTATGTGCCAGGCGCGATCCTTAGTGCTTAGACTATCTCAGTGAACAAAAAATAAAATAAAATAAAGAGACAAAAATCCCATCTTTGTGGAGCTTACATTCTAGTAGGAAAAAGAAGCATAGAAAATCAGCAAGTGTCATAATAGATTAGAGGTGATACGGTCCCTGGAACAAAAAGAAAAACAGTAGAGAGGGTAAGAGGAGATGAGGAGGACTGGGATGCGTACATCAGTTGTAGATTTTAAAAAGTTGCTTGCAAAATGTTTTCATGTTTAAACGAAACAAAACAAAAAGGTGTGAACGGCAGCCACTTGCGCTCGGCCACTGACCTCTTTCCCGGCTCTCCCGCCCGCCCCCATGCGCCAGCCTTTCCTTCTTGCTTCCCTCATTGAAGCTCCCTGGCTCGTGGACAGCCCCTCAGAGCCCTGGGCTTGTGTCCTGCTTCCTGTCCTAGAAGCGCATATGTGGGGAGGTCTCATCGACTGAGGGTGACACCATAGATTCATGGTTACTGAACTTTTTTTTTCAATTTCCTCCTTTACAGAGAGGGAAACCGAGGTCCTACTTTATTCAGAAAAGGGCATCATTCCAACTGTACAACACAAGATGGTGAGCAAAGACCAGGGCATAAAGATGAGACTGGGGCGGGGTGGGGGGTGGCGGAGGGTGTTGTTTAGCAGATGTGGGGCATTAGAGGGGAATGCTGCCCCCCCCGCCCACAAGCCCTGGATTTACTGGGAGAGACGTGGGGTTGCCTACCACATATAGGGTGGGGACTTAGGCCAATTTTAGCTCATCTCCAAAGACAGATGACCTCAGCTGACCATTGGGTTATGGTAAATTATAGCTTGCATTCATTTTTGCTTAATTCTTTAAAATGTGATGTGATAAATACTATATATAAGTGTTTACATTTCTAATTTTCTTTCCAAAATTTAGGATCACCAATGCAATGTATATAATCATGAAATCTTTTGATAATAAGAAAGAAACACATAGTAAGGAAAGACATGTGTGTATGTGGATGTGTTAAAGTCTCCCACCATGATAATAGATTTGTCTATTTCTCTTTTGATTTCTGTCAATTTCTACTTTATATATATTTGAGGCTATATTATTAGATGCTTCTAAATTTACAATTGTTATAGCTTCCTGGTAGATTTATTTTTTTTCATTATGAAACATCCCTTTTTATCTTTTGGAAATGCTTCTTGACCTAAATTCTGTATTTTCTGATACTAGTAGAGATATGCCAGCTTTCTTTTGGTGAATGTTTACATTATATATCTTTTTCTATGTTGTTATTTTCCATTTCTCTATATCTCTCCTTAAAGTGTGTCTCTTAAAAGTAGTGTGTACAATAGTTGCTTTTTTAAAAATCCAGTCTGACAATCTTTACCTTTTAATTGGATTATTTAGTTCAGTTACATTTAATGTAATGATTGATGTATTTGGTTTGTGTGTGTATGTGCTTAATTTATGATTTATCAAGATATGAGGACTGGCCCCTCATTATATTTTGAAACCCTGATCTTGACTTTGTTTTTCACTGATAGAAAACAGAGTTGATGCAGCCACGTGCAACATAAATTTAGAGAACCATAAATGCGTAACCTGGCCATAGCTAAAAACTAAAAATAACCCAAATGTCCATAAAAAAGTGAATGGACAAAACATTTTGGTAAAAATCATACAACTGAGTATTTACACTGCAATTAAAGAAAAAAATAGAACTGAACTATTACTGCAAGCAACCACATGGTGAAAGAGAGAGAGAGAGAGAGACAGAGAGAGAGAGCGAGAGAGAGAATCCAAGCACAAAAGAGTAGATATTGGGATATTGTATGGTTCCGCCTATAAGAAGTTCAAACACAGGCAAATGTGATCTATAGTAATGGAGGTCATAAAAGCAATTACATTTTGGGGGGATATGAATAGACTGGGAAGGGGAATGAAGAAACCTTCTGAGGTATTAGAAATACTCTATTTTTTGAACAGGGTGATAGATATACAAGTGTGGACATATTTGAGATGTACACGTAAGAACTATGCACTTAACTCTTAAGTTGCACCTCAATTAAAAAAAATAATAAAGCCCAGTAGCCTGGGTTCTGTCCAGGGTTGACAGTCCTGGTGGCTTTCCTCTAATTAGTCTCTGGCTGTGACAAGCTGTTGTCTGTATTCACAGCTGTGCAGCCTCTCTTGGCCCCAGCCCGTCATTGGCCCCAGGTTTCCTCGCCTACCTGTTGACCCTTGAGTGGCCTGCTCTTCTGCCAATAAATTCTTTTTGCATTCGTGTTAGCCTGAGCCGTGTTAGGTTGAGTCTCACACTTTTGTGGTGCCCTACGCCCTTTCCTAGCATGTGACCTGGGTCTGGAAAGTAGGATCAAATAAACCAACACATGTGATTGTATTTTGTCAATTGTAAAGAGCCAAGTTACACGAAAGGCATTATTATTAGTTTTTAAAAGGCAAAGGAAATTGGGTGTATGAAATGCTCAGTTAGCTTGAAACATTAAAATCATTTAAAACCGTGCTTTTACAAGGCTGCCTAATTGCAAAAGCTATAAACTCTCTTGGGAAAACAACCATTAAAAAAAGCATGACGTTTCAAAATGGAATATAAGTCAGAACTGACTAGCTCATGATGGTTATTGTAGCAGAATGGTTATTTGGGTTTAATGGGACACGTTAAAAATACAATTAGATCTTTAGACTCTGGCAGAACAAAAGCACATAATGAAATGAAGATAGCAGGTATATTGGAAGATAATGTTACATAAGGAAATTATTTTGGTGAACTTTATTTGAATCAGGATGATTCATAATTGTATAATTAGGTACTTCAATTTAAACATAAAATGGAGGAAATTACACAAGTAGCAAACAAACCATCTCTCCCTGGTGTTTCTCATTGAAATATATTAATGAGACATTGACATTGGGTTGTTTTTTTGTTTGTTTGCTTTTTTCCAGACAGCATTTTGTGATTAGTTGATAGCCTGGTGTGTGCAAACATTTCCTCTTAGTTTGGAAACGCGGACATTCCAGCAGCCAGTTCTGTCTTTGTTTACCCTTCCCTGAAGCCTAGGTCTCCTTGAGAGCCTCATGTCCCTCATTGTCTTTGCACCCTGGAGGTCCTGAGTGGCCACATCAGCAGTGCATTGTGGGAGCTGCTCATAGAGTTGCTAGGACTTGTGGGAAGGGTCTTTGCCTCCAGGGCCGGTTGCAGTCTGTGTCAGAATGTCAGACTGATGTGTCGTCTCTGGAATCGGACTAGCTTTCCTATCTCTCCCTCCTGCCATCTTTGTTCAGGATCAATCTTGGGCAGAGACATGTCAGTTACCCAGAAGGTGGCTGATTCATTCACTGGAGAGGAAACATTTAGGGGCAGTTCTACAGTTTGCACCTAAACTGCCTCATTTGAGACTCCCAGCCACACTAAGGCTAGATATTGTCTTCAGCCCTGTCCCCTGCTTTTTTTTTTTTGGCAAATGAGGAAACCACAGAGGGATGGTCACGTGTCCAAAAAAAAAAAAAGTCTTAGTATTGGTCTTTATGATTAGATTATTCCATCTTCCCTCTTCCTGATGTTATGTTCCTGGAAAAACAACTTGGCCCTTCTTAAAAACTGACAAGATGCTCCTGGTGCCGCAAAATAAGCACCAAACCCCTTAGTATTCATGGTCAAGGTGTTTCACAATCTAGTCTAAACCAACATGGCTGCTCAGACCTGGGGGAAAAGGGAGGAAACTGCGGTTGATGGGGAGGCCAACTGAGAAACTTTTGAAACTGTCCAGGTACTTAATGAAGTCCTGCACTAGTAGGTGACCGTGGTCCCACAGCGGGCGCTAGGGTGGGCCCTAGTCCAGTCTGACTAGTGTCTTTATAAGAAAAGGAGGTTACGACAAGACACTTACAGAGGGAGGTCATGTCAAGACATGGAGAAGACGGCCATTATAAGCCAAGGAAAGAGGCCTCAGACGGAACCAACCCTGCTGACAGCTTCTTGATCTCAGACTCTCAGCTTCCCAAACGGTGCGGGAATAAATGTCTGTTGTGTAAGCCACCCAGTTTGTGGTGCTTTGTTATGGCAGCCCTCAAGAGCTAATATATTAGTGTCTACCTCAAAGAGTTGTTGCGTGTTTCAAAAGAGATAATACACGTGGGAAAACATTCAGTCACTCATTCTGTCCACAAAAATAGGTTCAGTGCCTACTACTTGCCACTGACTGTATCTGACACAGGCACACATCTTGGTGAATATTAGAATTATCAACAAGAGACAAGCTGGCGGGCAAATTTTCTCATACCCTTTTTTTTTTTCTTCAAAATGGCAACTGCCGTGTCTCCTCCTCAGCCTGATTCATTAGGGAGCATGGGGATGACACAGTTTCATGCATAATTATAGGTCTCTCTTCCCTCCGTTACCTCATCGCCTTGCTTCTCACTCCAGAGGCCATAAATCTCACTCCCCATGAGGTCATCCGGCTGGAGTTAAGTCCCCAGAGACCTTACTGAAAACCTGAATAATCAATGGTGCAATTGCCAGCGAGGGCTCCACAGCACAAGGTCTTGTTCCTTTCGGTTTCCAACGTGAATCACCCACCGGATTTCTTGACCCCGAGCTTAATGCACGGGCCAGACAGGGAGCTCCAAGGCATTGGAGAAGGGACCCTTTAGGGCAGCACAATCTCGGGGTTGGGAGTGTCCCTGGAAACCCATCATCTGCCTGGGTTCTCTCACTTTAAGACAGATGCATTGAACCCCCCTAGAGAGACAGACATGGCTACCTACCCTGATTAATAAAACAAAGCAACAACAAAAAAACAACCTCTAGACCAGCGGGTCTCCCCTTGATGACTTATCTGAATTCACTCTCTCTCCAATTTAACCGAATGCGTTCAGTGCCTCCTGGGCACTGGGCACAGTGCTGGCCGTGGAGGATGACAATGAACTAGACAGCCTTTGCCCTTGAGGAGCCTACTGTGTAGTGGGTGAGACACACACGAACACACGATGATGATGCGCCCTGACAAGGGTTACAGAAGAGGCAGACAGAAAGTGCTGTGGGGAAGGGGCTCAGACAAAATAATTCCGTCCGGGTGCGCGTGTCGCGCAGTGGTGTCTGTGAGCGGAGGCTACAGATGTTTCCAAGACACTGTTGGCTGTAAGCTGTTCTCTGATTCAGTAACAGTTTGGGGGGTACACAATCAGAAGTACTGCCCCCTGAATGGTCACATTGCTCAGAAGATGCATCACAGAAACATGAACAGTGCGAGACTAAGACTGTTTGAACCCCCTTTCTGCTAAACCCGGGATCTCCTACACCTGGGTGGGGACTTCAAAAGTGTTCTTAGCCTAGGGGTAAGCAGGACCAGCTTAGGGGCCCACTTTAGAGCTGAGAGAGATCTGAAGGCAGGAGGGGTCCACGGGGCAGACACTAAATCCTAACTAGCCAATGCTGCAGACGTAAGGAGATGGAGGAAACAATTATTCCAGCACTCCTCCCAAGAAGAACACAGTACATGATTGTTAGAAGTATTTCGACAAGATGCTTATGGGGGAGATCCTTGCCAAAGCTCATCAAGCTGCTAACTGCCCTCCAAGGAGGCTGAGACTGCTTCCATTGTGGGGGCTCTGTTTTTGCAAAGTGGGATGTGTGAGCTCAAAGCCAAATGGTGATAATAATGGGGGACAAGTTGGGGCAGCCTCCAACAGGCCTCTGTGCCCACTACCCCTTTCCTTTGAATAAACACTGAAGGAATACTTAAAGAATATCTATTTGAAGTAGCATGAGATGCTTTGCCTGCCTGAGGCCTCATGCATTTCTGTCCAGCTCTGGCTGAAAGTCAGCGTTCCAAAGCAATAGCCTAGGCATGGATGAAGTGTCCACCAGAGGCTGGAAGCGAGGTGGAAACCGGGGGAGAGGCTGAGAAGTGCGGAGCAGGCTGGTTCCAAATGAAGTGGGGAGGAGGCCCTGGAGATGTCCCCGGGCTTGGGAGCCTACCGCGGGGGCTTCCCAGGGCACCAATGACACGCAAGGGTGCGAAGGAACTGTTCAGGATGCTGAGGTTATTTCGAACACATGGATCTTGCGGTATGTGAGCTTTGCAGCTTCTCAATCACCGACTGGTAGCATCTTTTCTTTTACCACCAATTCCTCTCTAAGTCACCACCTTTACTGTGTGTGTGTGTGTGTGTGTGTGTGTGTGTGTGTGTGTGTGTGTGAGAGAGAGAGAGAGATTGGGAGTGGAGCAATGGGGGGTAAGAAGTAGAGAAGGGAAGAAAATATGGACCAGAAGGATCATTCTGGTTCGCAGCATCCTGGAGCCTCCCCTGGGTGGCACTGGGCATCTTGGATGATGGAGAATAGTTCACTGTTGCAGGCGAGAGCCCAGTAGTTTGAACCCCACAGGCCTCTGTTTGAACCTCCACTCTGGCACTGGCCCGAGGTGACCTTGGACAAGTTAGTCAGGCTCTCTGCAGTTTCAGTCTCCTCATCTGTAATATCTATCTTGCAGGACTGTTGAAAGAATTAAATGAGGTCACTCCCTGTAGCGGGTATAGCGCTGCGCCTAGCACACAGCCAATGCTTAGTGAATAGCAGCTATCGTTTGTTGTTATAATTATATTCATATATTCATATTATGACTCAATTTTGACCTTGTGGCTCATACCAACTCCTAAAATAACTGCACTGAGCAGTTGATGGGCCGAAGGACTCCATCGTGAATTTCCAAGCAAGACAATCTCTTCACTGAAACCTGAGGTAAAAAGCGAAGGCCCAGGAGTCCCCCTATTTTCTTGCTGAAAGATCTAGAGTGATTTGCCTGACTTTTCTGAGTTCAGTGCCCTGTCTAACAAATGGAGATAAAGGCTCTCAGCACTGGGATGTTTGCTTAAAAGAGGATAACCCACAACCCAGAGGGTTGGGAATATACAGTGTGACCTTCTTCCCAGGAATAGGGAACATAGGATGAGTGTACTTTATCACATAGGATTTCCACCCGTCCTCCTGTCAGGGTCTGTTCCCTAGCACCCGTACCTGGTTTCTAGTAGGTACGCTATGGATAAGTGTTGAGTGGATAAATGAGTAGATGAGTCCCGGTATCCATGTCCCCATCCAGTCAATAAACACATGTGGCCCCCAGTGTGGCCCCCCAGCTCCCTGCATGTTGAGTCCTTTCCCCTTCTTCCCAGGGAGGATTTTGCCAGCCTTCTCCGTAGACTTGGGGAAGAGTATAAACATGGGAGCATGGGTACAGAGACGCAGAATACCAAAGATGTGGAGGAACAGGGGAAAGAAAGGACTCTTGCTTAAAGTGGAGAAGAAGCAACAAGTCTGCAGAAAAGCTAAGCGGACCTACGTGCTGAAGAATGGAGAGAGAGAAGTGGGGCGGGGGGGGGGAGAAAGAGGATGCAAAGAGGGAGAACCAGCTCCACAGGCTGATGCTAACATTATGCTTGTGCGTGTGTGTGCGCGTGAGTGTGTGTGTGTGTGCGTGCGTGCGTGTGTGTGCATGAGTGTGTGTGTGTGTGCATGAGTGTGTGAGTGTGTGTGCATGAGTGTGTGTGTGTGTGCATGAGTGCGTGAGTGTGTGTGCATGAGTGTGTGTGTGTGTGTGTGCGCGTGTGTGCGTGTGTGTGTGTGTGTGTGCACGCGCGCGCGGGGTGGGGGAAAGGAGAGGAGGGGTAGGCAATCAAAGGCTCCAGAACGATCCAAAATAGGGGAGAATTGCGGAGCAGAGGAAAGGGCTTTTGAAAGTTATATATTGCACCCCCTTTCAAGTTCCTGAAGGTGGTTCAGCAAAGACTGTGATTCCTTTTGCATTACATTGGTTGCTGGACTGTGGTTCTTTCTATTTAACTGGACCCAGAAACCAGCTGTACAGGCCTCAGGATTTATTAGCCTTAAACAAATAATGAGCCACATGCCAGGAGCTGGGTGAGGAGTCAGGGATACAGAAATAAATCATAAAACAGTGATGCCCTTGAGGAACTCAAAACCTAGAGAGAGCACCAGATTTTACACACACACACACATACACACACACACACACACACGCACACACACACACGCATGCACGCACCAAGGCTCAGATGCTGTTGTGGAGAGTTGTACAAAGTGCAATGGGGGAAATCAAGGAAGGCTTCATAGAGGAGGTGCCATTTGGGCTGGGCCTGGAAGGGGACGTTTACCACAGGGGGAAGAGCTCTAAGTACTTGAGAAATTCACAGCCTAAAAAGAAATATGAATATATTTAGGTGTATAAATGTTAATGTTCATATCTAATATGGAATATGTTCTAATGAGCATACGAATAAGGTTCATTGGGAATACAGAGGAAGGAGGGGCTGAATCTGCCTCTGAGAGTCAGGGAAAATTCACAGGGGAGATGATCCTTAATCTGGGTTTTGAAGGATGCATAGGAGTTTACCAGGTGCAGACTGTGAGGAAAGGCATCAGAGTCTGGGCAGAAGGCGCTAGTTCCTTGGTCCCCTAGATGGGCTGTGTGGCTCCCCTGAAGTTTCTCTTGGCCTGGCCATGCCCAAGCACTTGGTTCTCTGGTGTTTCAAGGGTCGATGAAAACAGCCCAAGGTTTGTCACAATCAGCAGTGTTTTCAGTGACGCTACACCCAATTCCTTTCTGGTGACGAACAATGTCATGTAGTGAAGTTACCTTCCCAAGAAAGTAATACCACCTGGGTTTGGCTCTGCATATCCAGCCAGATAAAGGATTTGTTGTCGTTCAAAGAATGAAGGCACTGCAGTTCAGAGGAACTGCAGTTCAGGCTCGGACACCCTAAAGCCTCTTCCAGTTGGGGGGGTTTGGGGAGGGGGGCTGTGAAAACGAGCTGCAGCTGTTACCCAGGCCTTCTCACCACACTCACAAGTATTGCCCCATACATTTTTATGTTCCTCTGGTTTCAGATCCCTACCTCCTGATTGTTCACACAATGGTCACTATAAGAATCTAGAAGCGCCAGAGGTTGCCAGGCTAGGGTGACCATGGAAGGCCTCTCAGGTGAGATGTGGTTTCAGCGGGGCCCTGGAGCATGGGAGCACTGGGACTCATGGGTTGGGGAGAGGCAAGAAACTCAACTGGACTCTGCGATCTGGTCAACTGTAAAATGGGCACTGTCACAGTTTATGAGCTTTATCTAAGGATGCAAAGAGATAATACCCTCCTACTCTACGTCATGAGGTAGGCAATATGCACCCCATTTTATAGTTGAGCAGACTGAGGCCTGGCACATAGTAGGTGCTCAGTAAACAGCAATAGTTGTCATTATCAATATCATCATCATCATCACCATCATCATCATCATCATCGCAGGCGTGTGGGCCGGTAAGATAAAGAACATGGGCGTGGAAGGTTCCTGACCGTCTTGTTCACGGTTTCCCCAGCTCCTAGGAAAACATCTGCACATGGAAGGCATTCAATAAGGAATTGCCCAATTAATGAAATCCTATAAGCGACTTAACCTCTTCATGCCTCAGTTTCCTCATCTGTATAACCGGATAATAATGGTACCCACCTCACTGAATTATGGAGAATAATAGAAGAGTGCCTGCCTCAGTGCTCAGTAAATGCTCTCTGTTCTTATTACTCCTTGGCAGTGGTGGAGAGTGCCTGATTAGAAACCCTAACGTCTGCTCTGTTATGTGTTCAGTGGTTTAGGGGATGTTTTTCCATCCGTATGTTCTTAGAGCGTCCTTCCTCTGAAGACCAGGACCTCTTACCAGGAAGGGAGGGATCAGAACTTGGGAAGGCTTGCAGTCAGGGCGGAGCATGAGGAGTGTGTAATGGTTAGGAACACTGGTCATGCACGTTGTGAAGGCTGACTGTGCTGACTGCTGTGTGACCTTAGGCAAGTTAGTTGACTTCTCTGGGCCTCAATCCTGCAGCTGCAAAATGAGGATTACTAAAGCATCCACTTCATAGCTTTGGCACACACTACTCATGAAATTGTAGTGGGGAAAAAAAAAAAAAGCCTGGGTAAGGGCCGCAAAAGACAGGATCCTGTGCTGAATGAATGGCCTTCCCTCTGTAAGGCCCATTGGGGCCAGCAGTCACTGACAAAGCTGATTTAATTATACCATTGGCAAGGGAAGATGGCAGTGACCTGCAATTGCTGTTCCACTGAATTTTTGGAGACGTAGGTAAGAGGTTGTTGGACTCTTGCTTCACCTCCTCCCAAGTTGCTTTCCAATTGGATTTGTTTTCTGCCAAGATTTTTTTTTTAACTGTACCTCCATAGAAAAGAGGCTGACAAGATCTCCCAACAAGCAACAAATGATCCTGCTTGCAAACCACATAGGGATGTGTTCAGACCTTGGATGTGTGACAAGGATCCCACTGGCTTTGGCAGAGAAGGCCCTGTCTAGGGACAGGTGAGGCGGAGTCACTAAGGGCCTGAGTTCAGC
The DNA here is from genome assembly GCF_001890085.2 of Hipposideros armiger. NCBI lineage: Eukaryota > Metazoa > Chordata > Mammalia > Chiroptera > Hipposideridae > Hipposideros > Hipposideros armiger. The sequence goes on along the minus strand of NW_017731979.1, from coordinate 925,229 downwards.
ATTTAATTGAGCCAGCATGTATTTGGCGTCTCCATATTGCGCTAAGCACTGAGAATGTACAGACTGGCTGAGACACGGTCCCTGCCCTCACAGAGCTCACAGTCCAGCAAAGGAGATGTACAGATACAACTCAGAGCTCTGCAGAACAGAACACGTACCGGACGTTGGGGCAGGAATTCCATGAGTGACCAGCGAGGTCCCGAAGACAGTGGGGCTTCCTAGCTTTTCCCACAGTTTTCAGAGCTCCCGAGAGCTTCCCCTCACTGATCGGGGTGTTGCTTTTCTCTAAACTTTCAGACCTCATCCTCACTCCAACTTGTCTCCAAGAAATGCCAACCATGCCTTTCCCTTATTATTTGGGTCTTTAAAGATACGGGCTCATTCGTTCAGTGCACATGTATTAGACCCATGATCAGGCAGGCATATGGCAGAGGGGCCAAGAGTAGGGAAGGCCCTAGGAGGCAGACAGATGCTGGAGGAGGGTGCTGCACTGATCCAGGAAAACTGATGTGGAAGTGAGCCCACTCTGCTCTCCTGGGCGGCAGTCAACACCTTGACCCGTGTCCTATTATCCTGTGTTCTGCAAACATTTACTGAGCATCTACTATGTGCCAGGCACTGTGCTAGGCACGAGGGCTACAGCCATAGCTAAGACTCACTCCCTGCCTCTGGGACCTCAGAGTCTGATGGGGGAGGCAGACAGACTCAGGCAACTCAACGGGACAATTGCTGTGATGAAGACAAGATCAAGATCTAGCGAAGGCATGAAGGAGGGACTGGTCACTCAGGGAAGGGCTCGCTCAGGACGGGTGGCTGAAGCTGGCCTTCCCGGGTAAGCGTGAAGTCACCTGGTGGAAGAATGTGGGAAGTGGCAGTACGCGGAGAGCGTGCCCAGAGGGAAGAAGCTTCGAGGGCACACAACCATCAAGCGAGGCGGCAGGTTTGGGAAACTGTCACGTGGTCTGGGAGAAGCACGCCCGCGGTGGTAAGGGAAGAGTGGGGACAGAGGCTGGAGAGGGCAGCGGGTGCCAGGGGGAGCTGTGTGTCTCCTGGGGAAGCAAAAGCATTCTCCCAGTCCATTCACTGCTACGTAACAACTGGCAAGATCACCACGAAAGCATAACAGGAACACTGTGGCAACATGCAGACGAGCTGATGCAACCTCAAGGCTAGCAGTGGAAATCTACAAGACAGGAAACAAAGTCACAGTCCTTAAAGCCCCTTAAACTCATGTTCCAATCTACCCTGAAAAAGTCCCCCTCTGCATTGCTTCCTCATAGAGACCCTGTGACATTTGTCATTTTCCCATTCCTCTAATAAGACTGCTGCATTTAATTTTCACCTTCTCGGCATTTAATCACCCTCTTTTGAGGAGAGCTGGTGCAAAACCACCCCAGATGCAGCCATCCAATTATGCTGAATGTGGGGAGAAAATTATCATCAGAACAACCTGCCAGCCAAGTCCTGTGTTGACTTAATTCTATTGCCCTGCAATATTCATCTTTGGAAATCACATTTGCATAAATTCATAGTGATTTTGGACGGAGTGACAAGCTTGGTATGCACAGACACGGAATTCCCAATTATCCTCTGGTGTCCGTGACGACAGTCAACACTGCTCACTCAGCATTGACGGGGCACTGATGGGGCACGGACTGTGTCCAGGCGCTTTGCTAAGGGCTGGGAGGAGGCAGGAGATAGAGATGAATCGGGCGTGGGGCCAGATCAAGAGGCCAAGGGCATGGCAGGGGAAAAACACCCACAAATCACTGCACAGGCTTTTCACAGGTGGATGGTGCTGAGGACCTTAAGAGAGGCAGAGAGGGCCGGCTGAGTGGCTCAGTTGGTTAGAGCGTGTGCTCTGAGCAACAGGGTTGCTGGTTTGATTCCCACATGGGCCAGTGGGCTGTGCCCGAGCTGAGCTGCCAACGGGTGGCCGGATGGCTCACCTGGTGAGAGCGCATGCTCTTAACAACAAGGTTGCCAGTTCGACTCCCGCATGGGATGGTGGGCTGCGCTCCCACCCCCCCCCACCCCCACAACTAGATTGAAAACAGCAACTGGACTTGGAGTTGAGCTTGCGCCCTCCACAACTAAGATTGAAGGACAACAACTTGACTTGGAGCTGACAAGTCCTGGAAAAAAACACATTGTTCCCCGAAAAAAACACACTGTTTCCCAATAAGGTTTATTTAAAAAAAAAAAAAAAGGGAGGCAGGGGTTGTGGCTTTGCCTTTCACAGGAGGGAGATTTGTTCCAGCTCAGAGAACTGGCGAAGGCTTTGTGGATGATTCCACCTAAAATGAGCTTCTCAGTTATTTATTCAGCAAATACATGCCTGTTAGGGGAACATGTATTGTGCCCGATGCTAGAGACACACAGGTAACGTTGAATAAGGCAGAAAAGGCTGCCCTCATGGAGTTTATGTTCTAGTACTGGGGAGGAGGACAGATAAAAATACAAACGAACCAGTAATGAAGAGGACATTTTGGATAAACATGCTAGGAAGAAAATCCAACAGGTTGACGCCACCCATCACGCCTAGGGCTGGTGAGGCTGCTTTAGTTCGTGCAAGCAGGACAGGGCTGATGGTTAAAAGTCAACCTTGCAAAGGATTTGGAGGAATGGGGTTTGAGACAGAGGGAGTTGCAAGTGCAAAGGCCCTGGGGCAGGAACGAGCTTGGTGTGTGTGTGGCTGGAGAGAAGAGAAGGCAAAGTGGGAGAAGATGTGGTTGGTGAGGTAGGTGGGGCCAGAGCACACAGGGCCCCGCAGGCTACAGGAAGGCGTCTGGATTTTACTGCAAGCACAACAAGAGGCCATGCAAAGGTTAGCCAGGGACGTCAGTCGTATGAAGATGAAAGGGGGCTCATCACAGGCAGAGAGAGACAAGCATGATCGCATTTGGGAGCGTGGGAAGACGCCGTTTCAGAGAGACCTGTTGGGAGTCATGCCAGGGCCAGATCAAGAACTCTGACTATAGTTGTTTGGCCTTTGGCCCTGAGAGACATAACCAGAAAGGAATTCATTCTTTAGATTCTGGAGATCCTGTCTCTGTTGCAAATGGCCATCTGCAAGTTATTTCACCTTTGTGAGCATGTCGTCTACAGACATGCTCAGCATCCCCAGGGCTTTTGAGAGATGCAGTGGGTTTACCCCGGCAGCCTCGAGGCATGGGACAGTGTGAGCCCTGGGCGTACAATTCCTGCCTTCCTCACAAACACCATCAGCGCACACACGCGTGCACACACACACACATGCACACAAACATAGTGAAAACAATACATTTGTTTGTGAGTATACGTAACACCATTGGCTTGTCCACTTGAAACAGGTGAATTGGATGGCATATGAATTATATTTCAACAAACTGTTTTTTTTAAAAACAAAAAACTGGTTGGTACATAGGCCTCAGTCTTAACCAGGACAACCCCAGAAGGAGAATGGGGACCCAGGCAGGGACTTAAAAATACCCATCTGTGATTCCCTTAAGTGTTATGATATGTCAAAACTTTCTTCCTTGCCCACAGCCTCAAGAGAGACTTAAAAAGTCTCAACTTCCTTGATAGATAACAGTGACCATGAGACCCAGTTTTGACCATTAATATGTAAGAAAATATCTGCTGGGAAGGGACTTCTGGGAAAGGATAAGTAACAAAGACCTTTCCTGCTGCCTTGTCCCCTAGCCTCTCCCCTACCCCCACTTTGAGCTTTTGTGCTTGATGAGAACATGGTGACCGGAGCTTAGGCAGCCATTCTGCCACCATGAGGTGGAAAGCTTAAGAATGAACATTGAGCTTAGCAGAGTGGAAGAATAAGAATAATCCTGGTCATTGGTGATGTCAACTGCTAAACCATCCCTGCAGCAAGGGCACTCCAGTTCAAATCCTGGATCCGCTGCTTACCAACTGTGATGCCTTGGGGAAATTCTTAAACCTCTTCGTGCCTCAGTTTCCCTATCTTTAAAATGGGTAACATGGATACCACGTAAGATTATTGAGGAGTCCATGGGTATGTGCAAAGCGCTAAGAGCATAAATTAGAAGAAAGTAGGCACTAAATAACCAGCTGCTCTTACTATTATGCAAAACAGCCAGATTTTGATGGTGATAGCAGCAAGGAAAAGTCTCATTTTCC
>NW_017731979.1:914072-917235 GCF_001890085.2 Hipposideros armiger | reverse complement strand
CCTGGATGCAACTGAAAGGAAAACAGTCTGCCGGCAAGTCTCTCCATGCACAGAACTCCATTCAGGTCCCACTGGCTGGATAGCTGAAGTCATCATGTCAAGTACAATTGGTGGGGCTGGAGGGCCATCAGCTGCCTGAACTCCTCAAGGTTGCATTGCTGTTTGCAAACCCACACCAAGCGGTGGGCAGAGCAGGCTCATGTTAGTTTACTTTGCAGATGAGAAAAATGAGGCTCAGGATGACAGTGGCAGGGCTGGGACTAGAATCTGAGCTCCAGAGAGCTTTCGTGATGAGGGGTCCTAGGTGTGGGAAGCCATGGTGGGGAAAGCGGACAGTCTGAGAGCTTGGGAGATGAGGAGAGAGGAGGAGGCATCTCTGTGGGTACCCGGGCTGGAGCCACAGACTTCACCGCTACTTGACTCAATGCTGCCTTTCCCCTGTTCCCTGGGATCCCCCTCCCCCTGGGGGGGGATCACACACACATACACGTGCTTAACCATGAGCCCCAGAAGGAGTCCCCTTAAAGTTGGGAACAGAACATGTCCAAAAATGCCTGTCACTATTAGACAATGGTCACAAGGCACAGCTAATGTGACTAGAAAGGAGGAAGGAATAAGGAACCGTTAAAGAGGAGGCTGATATTATATGTGGATATGACTTTGTACTCACAACACTTACGATATGCACTTAGGAAACATCGTCAACCATAGAATTCAGTCAGGTGTCTCGGTAACGAAGTCGGTATCTTCCAGGATAATAGACAGAAAGATATAACGGGAGAAAAAAGTCCATTTACAACAGCTATAAACAGATTACATACCTGGGAGTATAGTTATCAAGTTGTGTGTAAGATGTATATGAATAAAATTTAGAGATGCTGAGGAATATATACAAACACATGAATAAGTGGAAAGACATAACTGTAAGAGCGGTAGCTACCATCCAAATGTCTCTAAATTAATATTTAATTTAATATAATCCCAATTTAAAAAAATAATTTTTTTCTAGGATTAAACATGTTAAAGTTTATATGAAAAAGAAACAGATGGGAATAGTCCTTTTCTGAAAAATAAAAGGCGGTCAAGACCTGAAAGATATTAAAATATAGTATTATAAAGCTAAAATAAATTAAGCAGTTTGGTAACGGCACATGAATAGACAGACCAATAAAACAGAGTGGAAAGTCCAGAAATAGATCCAAATAGTCATAGAAATTTAGTTTATGATAAAGAGGACATTTCAAATCAGTGAAAAAAAAAGGAGATGATTTAATAAATGGGGTAATATTTAGATAAATGGTAGCTATCTAAAACAAAGCTTAGAATTCCTTCTTAGATCCTTATACCTATTAAAATAAATTCCAGATGGAGAAAAGATTTAAATTATAAAAAACACCCATAAAGTATTAAAAGAAAACACGGGAGATTTTACTTAATATCCAAATGGGGAAGGACTTGGTCTTTTTAAACATGACACAAAGTCTAGAATCCCCATAAGAGAAGAAGACTGGCACCTATGACAGAAAATGAAACTTTTATGCATTGCAGAAGTTACTATGAAGTCAAAAGATAAGCAACAAACTAGGCTGGAAAAGAAATGCTTCCAACGTGTGAGAGCTGATTTTCTTAATACCTATGCAAACTCCTATAGATGAATAAGGAAAGACTAATAAACCCCTCTCCCCAAGAAAAGCGAAGGGCACGCGTCCTTCCACGTTCATAGGAGAATAGATACCAGTGGCCTGTTACACGAAAGGCGCTCACTCTTACTGCTAAAGAGATGTTGACTAAAGCTGCTGTGAAATGCCACGTTCACCTGTTAAACTGGCAAAAATGAAGATGTTCGCTAGCACATTGATAAGGGCAAGGGCGGGACACATCAATTTCACACATTGTTGTGGGAGTGCAATTGTCAAAACCTCTTCGCAGGGCCATTTAACAATGTCTTTCAAAATAAAAAATGCACTAACCCCTGACCTAGCAATATCATGTCTCAGAATTTATCTTGCACACACATTCACACACTTGTCTAGTGACATGCGTTATAAGGATGTTATTAGCAGAAAAAGGTTGGAAATAACTTACACATATATATCAACAGAGGGCCGGTTAAAGGAAGTACCATGCACCTTACAGTGAAAGACCCTGCAGCTTTTAAAAGCAATGTGACAGCTCTGTAATGACAGGGAACAAGTTCCCAAATATACTCACTCCATGGCCTCAGCTACAGCTAGGACTCTCAACGTTTTGAATCATAACCCACCAAGAGAATTCTGTTACATCACAAATTGGTGCATTCATTCATTCATTCATTCATTCATCCATTCATTCATTCATCCATCCATCTTATTCTTCCAACAAGTACTGATTGAGTAATTAATACATTTCCAAATACTGAATTGGGTACTGAAGAGGCAATGGTGAATAAAACAGATTTTAAAAATTCCTGCTACCACGGAGTTTACAAATATATAGGAAAACAAAAACCGTTTCACGTGGAAACAAGCAAAACTCTCCTGACAGAAGGCAAACCAGTGGTTGCCAGGGCTGAAGATGGGGGAAGGGGATGATTTTAAAGGGATGTCAGGGTGCTTTCTGAAATAGTGGAAAGGTTTCATGTGTTGTGATGTGGTTAACACAACTGAATATAGTTATTGAAACTATCAAATTTTACACTTAAAAGTTCAGGTGAATTTTTATTATAAGCCAATTACCCCTCAATAGGCTGGGTAAAAAGATGAAACACCCGTTTCATGAAACGATACTTGATCTTTCTATGTGAGATGTCCTCCCCTCTACTTCGTTCCATTTCACTCTTTTTCATTACAACCAAACAAGACAAAACGAAAAAGATCACATGTACATTGACCAAATCAATGGATTTCACAACCAGTTCCAGCACCGTAATCCCTGATTTGGAAAAACTCTGGTCTATATTTGTTATTGTTATTGTAAGTAAAAGGTGGCGGCTATCATATATTTGGAATATATGGGAACACAATGTCTGTAGAAACAGACATACAATATATGTAAATATATACAAATATTAACAATTAGCCACGAACTGCTTAGAGGAAAGAAACTGGAGGACTGAGAATCAGGGGAAGGGGCAAGAATTTGATTTTACTATACACACTTTGGGAGTATTTTACCTTTTAAAACC
>NW_017731979.1:902579-907904 GCF_001890085.2 Hipposideros armiger | reverse complement strand
AACTGGTAATGAAACCAGACTCACACACATGCATGCATACACACACACACACACACACACACACACACACACACACAGAGTACCCACACGGGATTGCGGCTGTGGCTGCAGGATTTCAGCTCCCAGACTCCATGGCAGAGAGAGTGCAGATTTTGGCATTTCAGGCTCTCAAGCATTCGGCTCCCTTCCCCACAGACTGTGGGAGGAGCCAGCTGTCAGCCGCACAGAAGGAAGGGGGCGAGGCTGTGGGTGGGGACCGAGCCACTTAATTAGCATACTCCGCTCAAGGCTAGGACGCCTCCCCAGAAGTTCCCCTACACCCCTGGGCGGGAACACAGAACAGTTTGCAGCCAAGACTGGGTGCCGAAAGGCAGCACAGATGCCAAGCCAGGGCGCGGGCAAGAAATCATGGGAGAGGTGAGAGTATCGCCTCTGGAGTGGAGAGAAATGGGTGTCTTCTTAGGGGAAACAGAAGCAGCAGGGAAAAGAAAGGCCTACAGGAAAAAGAAAAGGAGAAAGAATGCAGAGATGATTCCATCTCATGTCAAATCATGGACTCTCGGTGGGCCTCAGAATTTAGAGGGCTTTCCTGTGTCGTGGGCGTGCTAGGAAAGTAGGACGTTGTGTGGCACTTTTGTTGTTGTTGTCAAGTTCCCCTTATCTTAGTTCCTAGCAACACCATCCTTCCAGCTGCCCAGACCAAAAATGTACAGTCATCCTTGACTTCTTGCTGTCCCACATCCCACATTCGCTCCCTCAGGAAATCCTACTGGTGAGACCTTCAAAATAACGTCCAGAATCTGACCAGACCACTTCTCCCCACCCCACTGCATCACCTCTTACCTGGCTGAGTGGAAGGGTCCGCTGGCGGGTCCTGTTTCTACCCTTGTCCTCTAGAATCTGGTCCTGATGCATAGCCAAAGTGACCCTGTGACAGGTACATCAGGTGGGGGGTGAATTCGCCCTGTCCTATGGACACTTAAGCCTCAGGACCCCTTGCAAAGTTCGGGGGTGGGGGGGGTCCTAGCAACATCTTCATATGCACATATATTTTTATAAAATCTGGAAAAGGAAGAGCTTTAAATGGCCATCCACTCAGACTGCTCCGTCCCCTTCCACTCTGATGTCCCTCCCTGCATTTCTGATGGATCGTGTTGGAGTGGCTGGAGNAAAAATAAAAAAATTAAAAAAATAAAACCTTTAAAAAAAACAAAAACAAAAAAAACAAAAACAAATGTAAGACACTGAATAAAGAAACAAACCTGAGAGCAGAGCTGGGGGCAAGGTGTGGTTTGAAAGCTGCTTCCTGTCGCGAGGCCCTTTTTCCGTATCTGTAATATAATACTGTTGGTCTAGGCGAACCTTCGCCCTGGCGTCTTAGGTGTGCTAACTGCCCCGGGTCATGCTTTGAGGTAACCTCTCGGTCCTGGGGCATATGGAATTTTTAGATACAAGCAAAAGAAGTGATGGAGTCATTCGTTCCATCAGCCAACACTGAGCACCCACAACATGCAAAGCACCCGTCTAGAGTCTGGGGATCCAGTCTCTGCCTCAATAGTCCAGTGAAAGAAAGAGCCGCTTGTAAATAGATGACGCTGCCACGTAGCAGACGTTGTTGACCTGTTCACAAAACGGTCCTGGTTCCAGAGGAAGGAGCCTTTACCTCCACCTGGATGGATAAGGAAAGACTTCAGAGAGGCGAGGCCAGCAGGGCTGGGTCTTAAGGACATGACCGAGCTTGCCAGTTGGAAACGCAGAAGGAAGGAAGGGCCGTCAGCACTGCACATCCAAAGTGTGGAGCCCTGGCTACATAGTCCAGCCTCAGGATTCTGCTGCCTTTGTCCCGCCTAGAACATCTCTCTCCTCCTTGCGCTTCAGATCATATCCTTGGAAGGCCACAGCCCAGAAGGCGCATAGCAATGGTTCCACGTGGCCACCTAGTAGGTCTCCGTGAGGCGGTGGAGGGAAGGTGGCCGTGAGGTAGGATGGAGACAGGCTGGGAAGGAGCGGGCGGGCGAGGGATTTGAACTTGATCCTGAGCGCAATGGGGAGTCACGGGAGGGAGGTGAGCGGCAGAGACAACAGTCAGATTTGCTGTAGGAAGTTAACCCTGGGGTCAGTGTGGAGAATGGATCGAAGACCAGATACTCAAGGACAAGCAGGGAAGCCAGTGCGCCAGGGGGGTGGCTCCCTTCCCTCCCGGGCTTTGTGCTCAGAGCAGAGCTGATTCTCCATGGACCACGTGGGGGTGACGTGACTCCCACACGGCGAGCCACGCCCCTGTGCAGAGCTGTCTATCTCAAGCAGGCTGAAGCCCTGGAAACCCTTCCCTGGGATGACATGAAAGCCAGGGTGATGGGCGAAGGCTTGTGGTGGTCTCAGCTTATGTAGCCCCCAGCCTTTCCATCCCAGAAGGGCCCTCCGGAGCAATCCGGGGCTCTCCCCTCCCCTTCCATAGCACGGGGAAGCGAGGGCAACCCTGAGGAGCAGCGGTGGACATCAGGGCCTCTCTCTCTGTCTTCACCATGGATGCGGATTAGCCGGGCATCTTGCTGGAATACAGACTGTGATCAGTAGGTCTGGGCTGTCGCCTGAGATTCTGTTCCCAGGGAAGGTCCTGATCCGCAGACCACACTTTGAGTATCAAAGGTTCAGGCCACTCAGCATATACATGGCAGTGCTGTGATTAGAACCCAGGTGTAATTCATTCATTCATTCATTCAGTCATTCATTCTTCCATTTATTCATTCTTTTGTTGATTTGACAAATTCCTGCTTGCTTTTTTGTTGTTATTGTTTGTTTACCTAACAAACATAAATGAAGAACTCACTATGTGCCAGGCATCGTTCTAAATGCTTGATAAACATTAACTCGTTCAGTCCTCATGTGGTAGTGACTCTTATCCTCACTTCACAGATAGGGAAACTGAGGTATGGAGACATGAAGCAACTGGCCCGAAGTCCCATGTCTGGAAGGTGGCCTGGTGGACACCATCATCGCCAGGCGAGCTGCAGTGCCTGAGCACTTTCTGCGGCTCCCCATGGAATATGGGGTGTTGTGTCCTGAAGCCAAAGTGGAGGTGATCACGGAGCGGAGAAGGGCCTGCAAGGTGATGAGCCTGCGATTTCCTTCCCCCACCGACCCTCTGCTCAGGGGGCAGCCTGGCTCCTCCAAGCCCTCCACCTATTGGAGCCAAGTGGCACCCTCTCCAGCAGCAAGAATGCAGGAGTTCTCAGGAGCCAAGCGGACACCCAGAAGATAGCAGAGCTTGAGCTGTACTGCAAGTACCAGAGAACCCCAGACACAAGAGGCTGTGGGGAGACAACGAGAGTGTTAAGGGGGATTGTAATGGTGGTGCTAAATCTTCTATTTGGAGATTTGGACCTCTGGTGTAATTTGATTTAACATGGGTAATTTAGCTTGGGACTTTTAGAATGTTTCCTTTCTTTTCTTTGCCTTTCTCCTCCCCCACGCCCTCCCCAAGCCTTAATGGTTTTGCTTGCTTCGGGCCATGCTGGCCCTGTGACTTGGGAGAGATTTTGCATCTGTATGGCTCCAACTTAAATCTACAGGACACATGCAAAGGTTGCAGATAACCGTTTTAACTGCTTCCCCCACTCGAATGCTTCCCCAACCCCAATGGGGACAAAGCTGAACTTAACAGAAAATTCCACTACAGGCTGAAGCAATTTACATCCTGGTTAGAAAATATAAAACTTGAGACTAAACAAAGACAGACGCAGTAGTTTAGAGTAGTTTCCAGCAGACGCTGCCCAGCCGATCCTTCTCTAACTTTAATAAATCTTCCTTCTATCTGTCTACCTGCCTCGTGAATTTCTTCATGGCCCACGACCGAGCAGCCACCACAGGGGGTTAAAAGAGACTAGAGCTAGGCAGGTTTCCCCAAGGAGGGAACCACACTGCGGGGAGACCTCCCACGTGTGGAGATGACCATGGCAGGTGTATGTGCAGGACGAGAGCTCTGGGGAACGGTCAGGGTTCATGACATGTACTTGGGGGGCGGGGGGTGTAGGCATGTGGGTGCTAAGTAAGCAAGGCCCCAGAAGTGGCTGAGCCTACCAGAGAATGTGTGTGGTGAGGAGGCCGGAACCCCGGGGACATCACTGTTTAAGAAATAGCCACATGAAGAGGGTTCACAAAGAAGATTTAAAAAGGATGGGCAGAGAGCATGACAACCCTCTTCCATGAGGGCTACAAACCGAAACCCTGATAACATCTGCTTGAGATGTGGACAGTTTCTTTTCCACGTTCAATTGGAGGAGGAATTTAATAGTGGAGTAGTCTTCAGCTGCTCTTCCCTTGTTTTATATTCTTAGTATGTTACACACAGTTTCCCATATGCTGTTTGACAGGGGTTGCTTCGTAAACATGTTTACGTATCTATACACATATATATTTGTAGACAAACATATATTTAAATCAATTAAACTAATAGTTACTGGGTCCTGATGATGTGCAAAGCACAGCATGTCCCAGGCAAGGGGTTTGCCGGGATTTGATTGCAATATGTTAAATACTGAGATCCACTGGTGAGCAGAAACCGACAGCCCCTAGTCACGTGTGTCCTTTTAATGCAGGCCCTTAGAGCTGCTTTTACCAAACGGTGCTTCCGGCCTTGTAGGTAATCTACCTGGACCAAATCCTGGAGCAGAGGAACCCACCTTCCCTGACAGCCTCTTGCCAAGTGAGAAATAAGCAAGCTCTTGTCTTGTCTAAGCCACTGATTATCTGGCCTCTGCTGAGCGTTAGTCAGTGTCGTAATTAGCACTTACAGACATATGGCCCAGGTATCACAGCAGGGAAAGGGTGACAGTCTATGAAGGATGTCCCTCATTAAGTTGCATGGGGTGGAATCACAGTTGGGAAACTCTGTTTATTGAATTTGCTACAGCTCAGGTTTGTGTTTTGCTTGTCACCCTTTCCCCGTCTTTGTACCTGCTCTACCCCTCGGCCTGGTCATGGGACAGGGTGTCGCAGACGCACATGCAAGAGGCAAGAGAGAGGGTGGCACTGCCCAGGAAGGTAAAAGTGGGATTTTTTTGGGGGCAGGTTAAAATAAAAGAGTGCCTTCCCTTAAGTTTTATTTTGCCTTCACAAGACTGAAAGGAGTTGGCAGGTTGGAGAGAAGGGCTGTCACTCAAATGCTGTGCTGTTGCTGTCTGGGGCGGGACAATGGCTCTTACGGCGGCACATCCATAGGGGCCTCTATGGCTGGGCAAGATGATACCTAACATATTTTTTATTTGGGGGTGGGTTAGTTTTGTTAATTTAATTTTATAATATGGGGAAGCTCTAACATATGCG
>NW_017731979.1:885541-893606 GCF_001890085.2 Hipposideros armiger | reverse complement strand
GCAGGTGTTAATCATTTATTTTGATCCATGATCTTGGTGTCCGTTAGTGGTTGTCTCCAAAATTTATAAAATAATTTGGGTATTCACTTAAAAAAAACACAACAAACTTATCTTAAAGTTTCTATTTTTATGAATGGAAGACAAAAATGTATGTATCTAACCCTGAAGTTACAACCATGTCCTGAAACACTGTTCTAAATGTTTGTTATTGCTGGTACTAGCTTTTCTTGTTTTAATCTGTGCAATTCTAGAATCGGATCCTGCCCCCCACTCCCCGCACCTTTTACAGATGAAGCTGAGGCTCAGAGAAGTTAAGTTACTTGTCCAGCATCACACAGTGAGTAAATGCTGAGCCAGGACTTGCATCCCAAACCCAGAGCCCTCTCCTGAATCCAGGGCCTGGGGTAGCCTCTCTAGTCCCACTGGGGAACGTGCCCAGCCCACCAGGTCTGCCCTCCATGACCACCCTCCATGGCCACCTCCAAGGATGTCACTGGCTGTCGGTGTCCTCAGGAAGCAGCCACCGCTATGTGGTCCAGATGTGGATCAGGTGGTCCAGTTGCTGCTCCCTCTCCTGCAGTTGCCGGAGGTTCTGGGACAGTCTTTCAAGCCGCCCACGGATCCCCACTGCTGCACGGCTGCCTAACCACCGGGTCTGGTTCTTGGACTTCTTGGCAATGAGCTGGATGCCCTCAAGGATGTTGGTGATGTTGTAGATGTGCCATTTCTGCACCTTCAGCTGCCCAGGGATCTGGTAGTCCTCAAGCATGGGCTGTCTTAGCTCTGGCTGTCATATCCAAACGCCACAGGCTGAGTGGTTTAAATAACAGAGATTTATTTCTTACAGCTCTGAGGCTGCAAAGCCCAAGATGAAGGTTATCAGCCGATTTGGTTCTTGGTGACAGCTCTCTTCCTGGCCTGCAGACAGCAGACAGCTGCCCTCTTGCTGTGTCCTTGCAGGGTACAAAAGGAGAGAGAGAGCTCTCTGGTGTTTGTTCTTATAAGGGCACTAATCACATTGAACCAGGGGCCCACCCTCACGACATTATCTAACCCTAATTACCTCCCAAATGCCCCATCCCCAAATACCATCACAAAGGGGGATGAGGGCTTCAACACTTCAATTTGGAGGAAACACATTCAGTTCATAGTGCCTACTATGTGCCAAGTACTACCCATGGTGCTTTACACAGTTTATCGTTAAGCCTCATGACATACCTTTGATGTGGGTATTACAATCATTTCTATTTGCAGACAAGGAAACTGGTACTTAGGAGAGGTTAAAATGCCCCCTTCCCAAGGTCCTACAGTAAGTCAATCTGGGAGATCTGGGACTAGAACCCAGCTGAGTTTTGAGTCAGAAGCCTGTGACCTTTTCATGACGTCAAGGTAGAAGGTGATACGTGTTCCAACAGAGATAGAGCCACACCAGGAGTGATGGAGACACAGACACAAACAAAAACATGGCTGTCCCTGCTCTCCCCCTCCTTTCAATGGAAGAAACCAAAAGCAAAATGGGGAAACGAAGAGGATATGTGACTGATGCCACCACCAGGGAGGGGGTGGGCTTGGCCCTCTGGCAGGAGCCCCAGCACTTTGGCTGAGCAGCTGGCATTGCAGCTGGGGGGTGTCCTGAGTTTGCACCAGCTGAGCCCCTGCCACGTCACAGAGTGTGCCAAAATCATGCTCCAGTGGGTTGCCAAAGATGAAGAATTGCTCGGGAGGGAAATTCCATATTATATGTTGCAGCCAACACAAAAGCTCCGGAACTCCAGCTATAAAATAAATCAAATGCAGGCGGAAGATCCGCCTGCCTCNCCCTCCACTTCGGGGCTGTGCACATGTGGCTGGGACCCTGCGTGAGCGGATCCTCAGACAGGATGCAGGAGGCCTGTGGCATGGAAAGGAAGGGACGGGGCCTGGAAAGTGTGTCCAGCGAGAAGCTGGACGGGACATTGGACCCCCTTCTCTGCAGCTAATTTTCTCCAGGATATCAGCCCCTCGAAGTCTGACTATCTGATCTCCACTGTTTTTCTCCTAAGTTCCATGACTGGTGAAAGCTCTCATTAGCTGCACTCTGCTTGGTCTTTCAGCATCTCAGGGCTTTAAAATGCGCTGATGCCTCAAGGGGAAAAGCAGTGGAGAATGTCAGGCTCGCCACAGGGCAGTTCCCTCTCTCCAGCATCTTGGTCTCTTGAATCCTGGGCGCCTTGGTGGTTCTCCTCTGCCAGCATAATTCAGAGTGGTCCTTAGATAGCAGCACTGCCATCGTCTGTCAACTTGTTAGAAAAGCAAATTCATGAGCCTGAACCTGACCTACTGAGTCAGAATCTCTGGGGTTGAAGCCCAGGAAACTGGTTTAACAAGCTCTCTTATGTCTGTTAAAGTTGAAGGAACATTGTTCTATGCTGTCAAACAACTGGTTTTTTTTTTTTTTTTGGTATTTTAACCCAGATTGTATAGCTGTTCTCCGAAGGCGTGCTGGTATGATACAAAATACTCTATTATAGCTAGAGATGGAAGTCCACAAGGTACTGTTTCAAGGGTCATCTCCGTTGATGCTCAAGAATTCAGGTAAATTTTGCTCACGATGGTATCTCCAGCACCTGGAATAAGGCTGGGCATTGGAGTCAGTGCTAGGGAAGGATTTGTTGAATACATACAACTTTAATGATGCAGTGTTTACGACTTGCATTTTACAGGTGATAAAATGGAGACTCAAATGATTACATGACTTGCCTAATATCACCCAGACAGTCAGTGACAGTGCTGGTACTTGAACCAAAGATCCCGATACCCAGGCTTTCCCTGTGATGACGCAGTGGCTCTGGGCCTCTGAGGGGCTGGCACTAAGGGAGGGCCCAGCAGGGCAGAGACGGAAAGCAAGGAGAGCATCCAACTAGACGACGATGCTGGCCTGGGGACCGGCCTACGACGGGCACCGCTGCTGAGTCAGGATGGGGCGTTGGAAACAGCATCATACACATGAGGCTTGCCTTGTCCAGTGGGTGGGGGCCACTAGCAGTCTGAGCTCTGCCAACAGGAGAGACAGTCCATTCCAGGACTTCTCGGTGACGTTTTGTCCTCTGGCGCCTGAGGGCTGGCTCCCAGAGCAGGGATTATGGAAAATTCCTCCTGTAGCTAAAGAACAAGCAGGTGCCTGCAGGAGAGGCGGGATGTGTAGCCAGCCAGGCAAAGGCTGCTGGGTGTAGGCAGAGCCACGCTTGGGTTGGACTAGGTCCCCAGGGCGTCACCTCAAAGAGTGGCCTGGTCCTGTTTCCTTTCCCCAGAATGGCCCACAGGCCTCTGGGTTGGGAAATCCCTTTTGGGTCAGTGGATCCAGGAAACCAAGTCACTGGAGTGTGGGCTCCCAGGGGAGGGGTGGAGCCTTTTCCTGAAGGAAGGGCTTTTCAATACCCTGCCCTGTCCCTTGTCTCCATGGAAATGACAGACAGGCCCAAACAAGAGGTTGGCTTCCTTGGGGCAGAGAGGGCAGACCCATTGGTGAGAGTTTCCTACCCTCAGAGCCTCAGTTATGAGCTATGCATCTCAGCAAGGCGCCATGGTACTGGAAACCCTTCTGGGGGAGAGAGGGTGGTGACTGGGGAGGAGGGAGCTGTGATCCCACGGAGCCCAGAGCAGGCCAATGGGACGGTCTAAGAACAAGACTCAGGATGTCCAGGTGGGAAGAGGCTTCAGGGGTCACCTGAGACCCAGGAGCGACGTGACTTGCCCAAGGCCACACAGCAAATCCTATAGGCTAGGATTAAAATCCTGTCTGATGGTGCTCTTTCCTGCTCCAGAGAAGCCTTCTGCAATCAGAGTAATCATGCAAATTGCAGCCTACATTTATTGAAGGCTTACCATGTGCCGGGTACAGTGCTGAGTCCTTACCAGGGTCACATCATCGCAGTGACTTCTCACAACAAACCTGAAAGATACGTGCCATGGCCCCCAGTTTACAGACAAGGTGAAGGCTCTCAGGCAGCCTGAGGATGCAGGTCAAAGTCACACAGCTGCTAAGCCGACTGGTACATGCACCTCAGGCCTCTGACAGCAGATTCGGCGCCCATAACAGCCATTCTTCGCCTTCACAGCTCTGCGTCTTCTGTCTCCTGTGTCCCCATCACGGCCCTTCCCTCCATGCCCAGGGTGGCTCCTAGTCCACGTGCCAAGTATCTGTTGGCCTCTGATGTTGAAGCGCACATCCGGGGATGTTTTGTTGTAGAACACGACAGCAAGGGAGACGCCTGAGGCCCTTTTTGAAATAGCTGTCTAGATTAATAAAATAATTCTCCTCTGATTGCCAAAGTCATATCAGTGCTCTTTGAGAACACTAAGCAACTGTGAATAAGTAAAAAGAAGGTAAGAACAAAACAAAACAAAAACACATATGTCTTCTGTGTCTTCTGGAAATTGTTCACATCCTTGTCCATGTACCCGTGGATGAACTTCATAATTTCCTTATCAATTTGCTCAAGGACCGTGACCTTTGCACTCACAACGGTGGTCCAGGTCTTCTCCCCCTCCCAATCTGTTGTTTGGTACTGCACTTTGAAAAATGTTTCTGGAAGCTGGAAGTGGCTGCCTCGATGTTAACAGACGTGTCCTCTGCCCTGCGGATACCTGTCCGCGGTGCGGGAACGGCCTCCCGGGCAGCAGCAGGCGAGACAGGCCCCAATGTTGGCTGCACCAAGCGTTTGCCCACAGCTGTCAAGGCTCTTCACAACCAGTTTGACCTGGAAAAAGCAGCGCTGCCCTCGGAGGCCCCAGTGCGCCCATCAGAAATGCCATGACCATTCCTTTCCTTAGAAGCGCAGGGCTCTGCTTCAGGGGCTGAGAGCCAAGACCTTACAGAATCAGGGGGGGTTCGCCCCAGTCCTCGGAGCCTGTCGTGCAACACCTGGATGCAACTGAAAGGAAAACAGTCTGCCGGCAAGTCTCTCCATGCACAGAACTCCATTCAGGTCCCACTGGCTGGATAGCTGAAGTCATCATGTCAAGTACAATTGGTGGGGCTGGAGGGCCATCAGCTGCCTGAACTCCTCAAGGTTGCATTGCTGTTTGCAAACCCACACCAAGCGGTGGGCAGAGCAGGCTCATGTTAGTTTACTTTGCAGATGAGAAAAATGAGGCTCAGGATGACAGTGGCAGGGCTGGGACTAGAATCTGAGCTCCAGAGAGCTTTCGTGATGAGGGGTCCTAGGTGTGTGAAGCCATGGTGGGGAAAGCGGACAGTCTGAGAGCTTGGGAGATGAGGAGAGAGGAGGAGGCATCTCTGTGGGTACCCGGGCTGGAGCCACAGACTTCACCGCTACTTGACTCAATGCTGCCTTTCCCCTGTTCCCTGGGATCCCCCTCCCCCTGGGGGGGGATCACACACACATACACGTGCTTAACCATGAGCCCCAGAAGGAGTCCCCTTAAAGTTGGGAACAGAACATGTCCAAAAATGCCTGTCACTATTAGACAATGGTCACAAGGCACAGCTAATGTGACTAGAAAGGAGGAAGGAATAAGGAACCGTTAAAGAGGAGGCTGATATTATATGTGGATATGACTTTGTACTCACAACACTTACGATATGCACTTAGGAAACATCGTCAACCATAGAATTCAGTCAGGTGTCTCGGTAACGAAGTCGGTATCTTCCAGGATAACAGACAGAAAGATATAACGGGAGAAAAAAGTCCATTTACAACAGCTATAAACAGATTACATACCTGGGAGTATAGTTATCAAGTTGTGTGTAAGACGTATATGAATAAAATTTAGAGATGCTGAGGAATATATACAAACACATGAATAAGTGGAAAGACATAACTGTAAGAGCGGTAGCTACCATCCAAATGTCTCTAAATTAATATTTAATTTAATATAATCCCAATTTAAAAAAATAATTTTTTTCTAGGATTAAACATGTTAAAGTTTATATGAAAAAGAAACAGATGGGAATAGTCCTTTTCTGAAAAATAAAAGGCGGTCAAGACCTGAAAGATATTAAAATATAGTATTATAAAGCTAAAATAAATTAAGCAGTTTGGTAACGGCACATGAATAGACAGACCAATAAAACAGAGTGGAAAGTCCAGAAATAGATCCAAATAGTCATAGAAATTTAGTTTATGATAAAGAGGACATTTCAAATCAGTGAAAAAAAAAGGAGATGATTTAATAAATGGGGTAATATTTAGATAAATGGTAGCCATCTAAAACAAAGCTTAGAATTCCTTCTTAGATCCTTATACCTATTAAAATAAATTCCAGATGGAGAAAAGATTTAAATTTTAAAAAACACCCATAAAGTATTAAAAGAAAACACGGGAGATTTTACTTAATATCCAAATGGGGAAGGACTTGGTCTTTTTAAACATGACACAAAGTCTAGAATCCCCATAAGAGAAGAAGACTGGCACCTATGACAGAAAATGAAACTTTTATGCATTGCAGAAGTTACTATGAAGTCAAAAGATAAGCAACAAACTAGGCTGGAAAAGAAATGCTTCCAATGTGTGAGAGCTGATTTTCTTAATACCTATGCAAACTCCTATAGATGAATAAGGAAAGACTAATAAACCCCTCTCCCCAAGAAAAGCGAAGGGCACGCGTCCTTCCACGTTCATAGGAGAATAGATACCAGTGGCCTGTTACACGAAAGGCGCTCACTCTTACTGCTATAGAGNAATTAGTTTCAGGTGTACAACACAGTGCAATAGTTATACTTTTTACCCCTCAAAGTGACAATCCCCCTCCCTGCAATGGGCATGCATTTCTATTTGCTGGGGTGTAGTTATGTGGTAACTTCCACATGTAGTAAATTGCCAGGCGCCCCAGTGTAGGAATGGCTTTCAAGAAGACTCCTTCTACCCATGTGCCCAAGCTGAGGTTGTATGGTGACATATGTGTGTCCGACGGTGGCCCGCCCCAGAGTAGATGGGTATTAGATGGTGTACTGGTTTCCTATTGCCGCTGTGACAAATGATCACAATATCAATGGCTTACAAAACAGAAATATATTCTCTCATAACTCTGGAGGCCAGAAGCCCCAAATCAGTACCATGGAGCCAAAATCAAGGCCTTATTCCTATGCTGAAACCCCAGTGCCCAGAGTGACTTGGAGACAGGTGATTTAAATGAGTCATAAGGGTGGGGTCCTCATCACACAGGACTGGTGCCCTTAGAAGAAGAGTTAGAGACAGGGGGAGTGCATCAGCACACCAGCCATGCCCATGTGAGACACAGAGAGGAGGCGGCCATCTACACGCCAAGGAGAGGGGCCTCAGGAGAGACCAAACCTGCTCACCCCTTGACCTTGGCCTTCCAGCCTCCAGAACTGTGAGACAATAAATGTCAGTTGTTTAAGCCACCCAGCCTGTGGTACTTTGTTCGGCATCCTTAGCAGAGTCACACGGAGTATAAGAGGTCTGGAGGGACCCAGAGAGGACAGAAGGAGTACGAGGCGGAGTGTCGGGGAGTCAGGCCCCACAGGCCCCACGAGCCAAATTAGGGAGTTTGGCCTTTGTTGCAGGTGCTATTGAAATATGATTAGTAGAAGCGTGGCAAGTGTATAGACATTAACATCCAAGTAGAAATTGATGATTACTTCAAGAAATAGGGGGCTATTGAATCTGCCATTATTGTATTTAATTTGGCTTTTTGTGTCTCCCTCATGCTAGGTTGTCAGCTACACAGGAGCAGAGACCAGCCCTGTCCCGTTTGCTGCTGAGTCTTCATTGCCTGGAACGGTGTCTGATACCCTCACTGGCGCTTGATAATAATTCCTTGAATGAGCCATGAAGAGATGTTCCCAGAAGCAGAGTGTTATGAGGGTCCGGAGGGTTTAGGATTGCGCTGGTTGGCTGGAAAAGGTTAGAGTCAAGACCAGCTACACAATTTTGGGGACCCTGTGCAAAATAAAAACTCCAAGTCTGCTTTGTTCAAAAATGATTAAGGATTTGAAGAAGGAAACAGTAGAGCACTGACCCAAACATGGGTTCTTCTGAGCTCGGGGGCCTGTGTCACAAATCTATGAGCCGGCCCTGGATGGAGTGGATCCTGGAAAGCT
>NW_017731979.1:868300-884646 GCF_001890085.2 Hipposideros armiger | reverse complement strand
AGGGAAGAACCCTCCTGGTCTACTGGCCTGGGATGGTTCCTGGCCATCCTTGACTTGTAGCTGCATCCCTGTAGGCTCTGCTTCACGTGTCATGTGGCCTTCTGTCTCTGTGTCCAGATTTCCCTCTTCTTACAGGACACCAGTCAGTGCGCCCTAATCCAGTATGGCCTCATCTTAAACTTGAGTATATCCACAAAGACCCTATTGCCAAACAAGGTCACATTCACAGGTACTGGGGGTTGGACTTGAATATATATATATATATATTTGGGGGGGAGGAAACACCATTCAACGCATAACACAAGTCTGTTTGCTTCCAAGATGTGAAGCGTCACAAGTAACATCTGCACAGGGCATTGCACTTTGCAAATCCAATCTCTGGAGCCTCTCCTTTGTCTCATTTGCTCAGCAGCCCTGTCAAGTAGGTTGGGAGGAAACCTCACGCCCATTTTACAGTTGGGAAAATTGAGTTGCAAGATATTTTTAAGTGGCAGCCAAGGGGCACACAGGGAAAAGACGGGCATTGGACAGTGGGAGGAAAGAAGGGAGGCAAAGTGGGTAACAACTGGAGAAATGACATGGGCCACACACCCCAAGGAAAGCTCTTAAAAAGGGTTTTTGGATCATGTTCTTGTCTGCTCAACCCATCAGCAATTTAACATTTATTGACTGTTTACTGTGGGACGGGTACTGTGCTAAAACTCTTTACCTGTATCTTTTATCTAATCCTTACACCAACCTGGTGCTGTGAACATTATTATTTCCTGTTTGCAGGGAGGGAACTAAGGGAGACACATGGAGAAGCCAGGATTCTTATCCAATCTGAATTCAAAGCTCGTGCTCCTGCTGGCACGGATGGGACAAAGGTTTGGGTCAGTCAGTGTCCTGTTAGGATGCCCCAATGGCAGGGTGTTGCTCTGGATGGGCTGAACTCAGATTCCCAGAAAAGGGGCGTCCACCTGACTGTTATGAGGGCTTCTGTGAGATGGGGTGGAGAAGTGGGTTATGAAAGAAGGCATAGAACGGGCTGCAAAGGTGCTGTAAGAGGTAAGTCACATGATACACACCAGGGGTTAACACATTTTCCTGTTAAGGGCCAGACAGCAAATATTTCAGGCTTCGCAGGCCATATACAAAGGTTCCATGTACAATACCTAAATGAATGAGTGTGGCTGTGTTCCAATAAAACTTTATTTATTGACACAAATTTAAATTTCAGATAATTGTCATGTGTTATGAATACTATTTTTCTTTTGCTCCCTCCCCATCCCCCACCCCATTGCTGGAAAATGCAAAAACCATCCTTAGGCTGAAGGCTGTTCAAAACCTGTTCAAAGGCTGGACGTGGCTTGTGGGCTGTGGTTTGTGGCCCCCGGTATAGACTCAAGCTGGCGCTTGACTGCGGAAACACGGGAGGACTTTGCCTTGTGGGTAGGACCTAAGAGAACAGATCAGGGTACCAACTTTCCATGAGAACAGTGACAAGAGCAAAAGGGGGCCAAATGCGTAGCATGATTTCCAAGGAGTTCATTTTATCCGACAAACCTCCCAAAATTCTAGCATTCACGATTGCACCATAAACACAAAAAAGACGACGAGACAGAGATTCTGCTTTGGAAACTCTGAGCCAGGTGTGCAGATAAACGTCCCTTCCAGAGCTCTTGCTGTCAGCAGCATCCAAGTTCCGGTGCCTCCCTGGGTGTCCGCCAGCTGTGCATGGTGAAGGCAGGATGGGACCAGTCTCTGAGCCAAGAGTAGGGTGCCCTCATCCCACCATTAGATCTCAGAAGATGCCCAGGAAGTTGGTGGAGGTGTAGTGCCAGGACCCAGTCTCTCGCTCCCAGGTCCTAGAAGGAAGTGTTGGCAGCGGCAGCAGCTGCTGCTGAGAAGCTGAGGGCAGACCGCACCCGGGGCAGTTTGGGCAGAGTAGAGGCCTGTGGCGTGGCTTTGTGAGTGGGTGTGTGTGGGCGGTGTGCATGGCACAGCCTCACTGCCCTTAAGCAGGAAAGCGGGGAGAACGCGGGCATCCTCTCATTTTCCAAGTCTGTGCCCTCCATCTTTTCTGGAGTGGCGACTCGGTCCTGGGGCCTTTGGGAGGAAGAGGGTGACAAAAGCCAGCTCCTGCTTTCCCATGCCAGCTCTAGCATTCGCCGGCTGTGTGACCTTGGGCAAGTGACTAAACCTCTCTGAGTCTCAGTTTCCTCAGGTATAAAAAGATGGACAGCAACCCTCCAGTGATAAGGGTTGTTTGGAGGACTAGATGGGATGGCTTCACGTGAGTGGTGGCTAATGCAGTGACATGCCACACATATGCCAAGCTGAGGCGCAGCTTTTGTGGAAGGTCATCGAAAACCTGGCCTCAAGGGAAAGAAAAATCCTTTGCCACCCAATCTTGGAGTTAGATCTTTTCCCCTTTCTTGGCATCTAGCCGCTGGGGAAGGTTAACTTTGTAAGTTCTCTTTGAGATGCACAACCGGGCCCGCTGTCGCTGCCTCTCCCTCCGCAGCCTCCTCCCTTCCTGGGGCAAGACACAAGGAACTCATCAGACATTCGAAGGCGGGAACGGTATACATTTTCAACAATGGTGATGCAAAAGAGGGAAAAAAACGAAATTAAATCCAGCAATTAAGTTCTAATTGCACAATTACTTCACTCTGTGGCTCTGTGCCAGGGTTGGGAGTCTCGCTCCCACAAATGGTGTTTTTGTGCAAACTAAGGGAAGAGGGGCGTGAGGGAGAGGGGGCTAAGGAGGTGATAGCTGGGGACGGGAAAACAAAGGCATTTATGAATTAAGGCATCTTGCCAACAAGTTGATGCCAACGTTCTGACTGGCAGGGTGTGGGATGGGCTGGGGGACCCGGAGGGGCTTTGTAGGAGCTGAGATTGGTGAATACAATGAGCGCTGGGCTTGCTTTAATCAATTCCTACTTTACGCCAGTCTGTCTTCTAGTGAGAGCACCTCTGCAGGCCTGGGGTGAGTGCTCCTCTGTTCACACCTGGGATAGGGACCCNTTTTAAAGCAAATGTCAGGCATCATATTATATCATCTATAACATTTCAGTATGTATCCCTTTAAAATAAAAACTTTTAATAAACACAACTACCTGGCCATTATCACACCAAAAAGGAACGAATCATATTTCCTTAATATCATCAATTATACAGTGGGGTTAAAATTTTTGTTGTTTAGTAAATGTCATATTTTTGTTTATAATTCTCTTGTCTGAATAGGTCTAGACAAGACCAAACATTGTGATTGGTTGGTATGTCTTTTTAACTATCTTTTCATCGAGAGAGTCCTTCTCTGCCTTTCTCCTTTTAACTACTGCAATTTATTTGTAAAAGAAACTTTTTTGTTTTGCTCCTGTGGAATTCATCCTGTCTGGATTTTGCTGGTTGCAGGCCCATGGTTTCGTTTATTTCCTCCATATTTCCTGTAAATCGGGAGTTTGATCTAGAGCTGCATTGTCCAATATAGTTGCCAGGAGCCATAAAAGAACGAAATTAAATTTCAGATGCTCAGTGGTCCCATGTGGTATTGTTGCCGCAGTGGGCAGTACAGATAATAGAACATGCCCAAGGTTGCAAAACGTCCCACTGGACATGTAAAGGTCAAGCTTAACCAAATTTAAATTGAATTTTTTGGGGAGAAGACTATTTCATAGGTGGTGCTGTGAATGTCCAATGGATGCACATAGTGCCAGTTTCTCTTTTAAGGTAACAGCAGCCATTAATAGAGCTCTGAGTTAAGGGACCCCAAAGGTGGCCTCTCTGGTATTTCCTCTCTCCATCTCTCCGGTTCTATGAATCAGGCATCTCAGAATCCTCCCTAACACTTCCCTCTCTCTTAGGTTTGTTCTGTTTTACCTCCCAAGTACACCTGGAATCAGGCCCGTCTGCATGTTGGAGCTAACACCCTACTCCAAATCACCGCCATCTCTGTGAAACTGAAAAAGGCTGCTGCTGGGTCACAGTTGCCACTCCCAGTGCCTTCTCGGCTCCGCCTTGTATTATATTTCCACTGCTCCTAGATAAGGAAGGACCAGTCTCTACCCTGCGGGGTCTTCTCTCAGCCTCCTCCCAGTTTAGGAATGTCTCCAGGAATTAAATCTCTTAACTGCTCCTTGGGCAGTGTTAACACTTTAGCTGCTGCATCACAGGGAGGTCCCTGGGGCTCTGGGGGAGGAGTGCTCAGGGGGCTGAGGCAGTGGGTAAATTTATCAAATGGTACAGAAGTGTTTCTGTATTTTAACAACCAGCTCAGGTCTAAGTGCATTTGGTGAACTTTTGCCTGAGCTGCCCTCTGCCATAAAAGACCTTATTTCCTGGTGGGGAAGGACATACTCTAACCAGGTAGACAAACGAACAGATAACAATACAGATCATGTTGAATTTTGAGAATAGAGTAATTTGATAGAGAAATCCTGAGTAAATTGATAGAGAAAATAATTTGATAGAGAAATTGCTCTATCAAGTTACTCTATTTTCTGTCTAGTTACTCTAGGGATGGTGGGAGAGCTACTGTAGAGTGTGGTCAGGGAAGGCTTCCTGGAGGAGGTGACATTTGAGCTGAGCCATGACAAATAAGGATGAGAGAGATGAGAAGGATGAGGCCCCCAGCTGCAGAAGAGGTTGGGGAGGAGAATTCCNCTATCAGCAGTGCGGTTACAGAGGTGACCTGCAACGTGAGGTCTGCAGGTGGTGAGTGGAGGAAAAATCATCATGAGACAAGAGCTGCTCAATTAAATTTCCTCATGGGGTTTGTCCTGGTGCTAAAAGCGTGTTTTTTTTTTTTGTTTTGTTTTTTTTTAAGAAAAATCTGAACTGGAGTGAATCTCTCTGTCCTCTCTTTTCTCTCTATTCTGCTCCAGCCTCCTGGGAATGTGGCACCCCTGGATCAAACCAGAGCTGGGTTTCTCAGTTCCCTGCTCTAAGCAAAACTCCGAGGGGGGGGGAGGAGGAGGAGGAGGAGGAGGAGGAAGGAAAGGGAGACCCTGGGAGCTGGGGGAGGCAGGATGTGGTCCTCTCCACTCATGCCGCTGCTGCCCCGGGACTCCCTTCCTCATCTCTCCTAGGGCTCTGGTGACATCTCCTGGCCACCAGGCCTGCCCCCGCTCCAGGCCTCCCTCCACCCTGCAGTCCATAGAACCTCACGATGGACATGACCGCCCATGGTCCTGCCCATGATGATCTAATAGCCCTCTTCCTGCTCTCTAAAGGGCCCTGGATGACCCCCCAGCATCTTAGAGTAAAGCCGGAGCACCCTGGGATTTCATTTAAGACTCTCCGTGCTCTAGCTCCTCCCAGCATCTGGCTCTGGCCCATCTCTTGTCCCACGGCCACTACCAGCCTCACCCCTGCCCACCACCCTGCCCTGTATGCTATTCTGATCCTCCTGCAGCTTTCTGGATGTGTTACTTGGTTTCCTATTCCCTTCTTGGCAGACATCTACACACTTTTCAAGGCTCTGTCCAGCTATCATGGTCTCCACTAAGCCTTTCCTGACTCTCACATCCCTGGGCCCCCAGGATAGTTATCCACTGGAAGCAGCACAAACTCCCTGCACGGAGCTGGCAACACTCGAGCAACACACTTCTTCAGAGCAGCTAACCTTTGTTGGGCACCTGCTGGGTGCCAGCACTGAACAAAGAAAGGGCTTCACATTCAGGATTGACTTGAGGCCTCGAAACTACCCAAGACGTAGGTGCTGTTATTACCATCTCCATTTTGAGAGGAGGAACTAAGAATCAGCAAAGGTGATTAACTTGCCCAGGATCACACAGCTAGTGAATTCAGAGTATGTATTTGAACTCAGGTTTGTCTAATTCTAAAGCCCAGGCTCTTAATCACTGTTCTCTGGAGTAGAGAACATCAGGTGGTCTCTCTCAGATTAGGGATGAATTTTCTCTGTTCTTATATCCCCAGCACCTAAGAAAACTTAATGCAAATCAGTTAAGTGAATTGGTGATTATTACGCCTGCTTTACAAGTAAAGAAACTGAGGCTCAGAAGGATTAAACAATGTGCCCAAGGCCACCCCACTAGCCAGTGACTGGTCTGGCATTAGGGCTCAGCTCTGTTTGTGTACAGGTGGTACTCACCACTACCCACACTGCCCACGGGGTGCTTCTCCCTCATCCAGGTAAGCTATTGCTGGCGCTTTACAAATAACGATAACCACCGTCGCGACCACCGAAAAACTCCTTTTTTCCAGGCTAACCCCAATGCTGTGAAAGCACTATGGCAACAGATGCAAGGCGTTGGGAGGAGAGCACAGGAAGGGCCAGCCCCAGCATCATGAGTCAGCACCACCATCATCACAGCTGCAGTATCATCTCTGACACTGATTGTTTTGTACGTGAGCACTAAGGCCTCTGTTTAGCATGAGCTCACTGAACCTTCATAACCAAAGGTACTGCTTGAATCACCGCTGGAAGAAGAGGTAATGGCAGTTTAGAAAGGTGGCCTCACTTGTCTGGATTTGGAGGAAAGCCCGGTGTGTCTCCCTGGCCCTAATGTCCTGTACACAGTCTTCATTCTCTGCTTTTGCCTCTGCTGACATTCACATCAATGGGGCAGAGCCAAAGTGTCAGAGCTTTGCCACTGGCATAAAACGAGGACACCATGTTGAAAGCAGAAATAGTGTGCCAGTTGTCGCCTCAGGGACCAGCTTTGATGCTGCAAGGCACCAAGGAGAGTGATAATTCATGGGGATACTGCTGTTGTTTTGAATTCACCAAAAACACCTTATGGAGACAAAACTGGGCCAGCCCTGGGGAAAAGGTAACAGCACGTGGGTCTTACGTGGGTAGGGAGATACTTGGATAGTAAGGAGAGGAGGGGAAATTAGGAAACAGATAATCAGCAATCTCTAATTACACATCATTTCCAAACGCTGTAAAAACACAACAAAGATTGCAAAGAGAAAGAAAAATGCAGCCATTGATGTCCATCCAGTAAGACACGCTTTCCAGGAACACCCTTCTGGGCAGGTGGAATCGGCTCAGGGCTGATGGAACCCTAGGGTCTCCTCCCCCTCAGTTAAATAAAATCAAAGTAAACAAACACACTCTTGCAGCTACTACTCACTGATTCCTGAAATTCCCTTCCGCTGGGACAGAGTCTATTAATACTTTCACTGTTAGAGATCATTTATTTTTTAAACTAGTGTTGTTGATAGTGTTAAAAAAAAAAGGAATGCATGTACCTTGTAAAAGAAATTCAACCAGCACAGAGAGGCATTCAATACAAAATAAATCTTCCTCCTACCTCAGATCCTGTTTCTTAGCCTGACATCCTTCCCTAGTGCCTTTGGAGGGAGCATGGCCCAGGCGACACCTCGATTTCAGACTTCCAGCCTCCAGAACTACAAGAGAATGAATTTCTATTGTCTTATGACACCCAGTTGGTGGTGATTGGTTACAGCAGCCCCAAGAAATTAATACAAGGATTGCATATGTTAACCTTGGTAAAGAACTTAGAACAGGGCCTGGCCATGGTAAATATTCTATGTGTTTATTAAATGAATCCTTTCTTTTAAAAACCTCATGGCAATACCCTGAGGTAGGTGTTATTTCGATTCGCATCTTACAGAGCAGAAAACTGAGGCTTAGGTCGGCACATACATGAATGCAGTCACTTCCCTGTTATGTATCTTGTTTTTCTACTTATTTGGGCTATATAATTTGAACATGTTTCATCCAACAAAGGCTTCTTGAACGTTTTAGGACACTCTGTAAATATGGACTGAGAAGTAACCAGAAGCCTCTGTCTTATTCAGGATGGGCTAGGCTTACTTACGCTGCAGGAGCGAGCGGACCTGGCACCTCAGTCTCCGGCTCATACAAAGTCTGGTGACTCTCCAGGGTAGCTGTCCTGTCTGCAGTGAGTTACTGATCCAGAAGCCCCAATTCTGTGATGTTACCACCTCAATCCATAGCTTCCAATATTGGGGAGGTGGAATGGGGAGAGCACGATGCTTCTATAGCATCTTTGCTTACGGCCCATTGGCCTGAACCGGTCACATGACATCAGCTTAGCTGCAAAGGTTGCTGGGAAATAGTCTTCCTGCATGCCCAGGAAATGGAAAATATAATAACATAGGATTTGGCAAACGTTCAGCTTTGGCTCTGCCGCATCCTCCAGACGTTAAAGCCGTTCTTTTTCTAAGATAATTTTGCTTGACAAGTCTCCATTGTGGAATTGTTTTTTTTTCCTTTAGTTGAGTCACCATCTTTCCCTCTCCCTATACAGTTGACCCTTGAATAATGCAGGGCTTAGGGACGCCCACCCCCATGCATTTGAAAATCCCTGTATAACATTTGACTCTCTAGAAACTTAACTACAGTCAGCCCAGTACCCCTGCAGAGTCCCTTATATAAAATGTCACAGAACAATGCACACGGTCAGCCCTCCGCATCCACGGACTCCCAGCCATGGAAGGAAAACCGTTTTTGAACTGCGGTCGGTTGAATCTGCGGATGGGAAACCCCAGGCTTCGGAGGGCTGACCGTGTATTTATCGGAAAAAAAGAAAATCCACGTATAAGTGGACTGGAGCAGTTGTTCAAGGTCACCTGTCCTCCTCTACCCCTTCCTGGTGAGGAGAGACAGAATCACTCATTCACCCTTCAGCTTTACCTGCTGTGAGAATCTAGGGGAACGCCAGGAAATGAAAAGTACTGCCTCACGATGGAATCACTTTTCTTAATTACAGCTGGAAGGTCCGTCTTGTACGAGATGAATGTTGTAAACAGGAGTAAGAGGTGTGGATAATTAAGGGTCCTGATTAGAGGTGGACATTGTATTGCCTCAGTTAAAGGGATCAATTGTAAGGTCCAAGGAAGGCTTGTCGGCACAAGTAGCAAATTACTTTTATTTATTTATTTATTTATTTTTTGCTTATAAGCATGTGTAGTATCGTCGGTGTTTCCAGGAATTTGGGAGTGTAGGCATTTTCCCAGGGGCTGGTGGTCCTTTGTGGGTGGTGGGGTGATGATAGGCAAGGTTTTTTTTTGGCAGTCTTGGACTCTTTCCAGGGATTCTTGGAAGATGTTAGTAAGCATTTATTAGCACTTGCTGTGTGCACAAAGAAATACAGTAGGTGCTACAGAAGAGAGAGAACTACATTTACTGAGCCCCTTTTGTGGGCTGTGAATAAACACCCCAAGCTGCCCTGCCCTGCCCTGCCCTGCCATCATTGAGGACCATCAACTAAAGGAGCAGACCAAGTTTCTTGCTGGGGAGACTCATATTTCAATTCTCAACCCTGTCTGCCATCGTAGGTCTTGTGGAAGCAGGTGCAGAAAAGGCTTGTTGCCATGACATCCAGGAGAAGG
The DNA here is from genome assembly GCF_001890085.2 of Hipposideros armiger. Lineage (NCBI taxonomy): Eukaryota > Metazoa > Chordata > Mammalia > Chiroptera > Hipposideridae > Hipposideros > Hipposideros armiger. The sequence goes on along the minus strand of NW_017731979.1, from coordinate 875,310 downwards.
TTGAGGTGTTTGATATAATTGTTTATAAGAAGAACAACTTCTGGTTGGAAAAACTGGTGAAATTTGAAGCCAGGAATTCAAAGTTGGTACTCAAAAAGAAACTAGTGAAAGGAACTATTATTTATTGAACAATTTGTGTACTGAGCCCATAACAGTTATTCAATAAGTGTTTTTTTCTAAGGTGGATATTTTCATTCCTGTTTTTCAAAATTATTTATTGAGCATCTACTATGTTCCAGGCCCTGTTCTAGGCTTTGGGGATTAAACACTGAGTAAGACAATTGCCCCTGGTGTGTCCATCAGGTCCCCTTGGTCCACCTCTGATTTTAGCTGTAGATGTGGTGGACAGTCTCTTGCAGGCTCAGACTTGGCTCAGACTGCCAATGTCCTACCTAAGACTCAAACTGGGCGGGGGTGGGGGGTGGGGGGGTTATTTTTTCCAATGCAGTGGGAACTTCTTTGTCCCATGAACAAGTACAGCCCCAAGAGAGGAAACATTAACACCCTGGGGCAGCCCTTGGCAGTGGAAGACTTTGGGAGCTGGTGGATAGAGGCTGCAGCTTCCTGTGTCTCCGGAGACAATTCTGGGAAACATTTCCTTGAACTTTTCAGGAAGTCCCCGTGGCGTGCACCCCCAGTTACCAAAAGCAACCTTGAAAATGAACACTTATATTGACTTTTTCTTCTTTCTCTCTACCCCCAGTTCCTTACTTCTGCTTCTGGTATCACATTCTAGAATAAACTAAAGGCTTCCAAGACTGGTCTCATCTCTGCTGTCAGGGGAACCGAACTCCGAAGGAGACTGCATTCTTGGGCAGCGCTGTCCAAAAGAAATACAATGTGAGCCATGCAGGCAACTTAAAAATTTCGAGTAGCCACATTAATAAAAGCAAAGAGAAACAGGTGGAGTTAATTCTAATAATACATTGTATTTAATCCAGTATATGCTCCATAATATATCAACATCAATATAAAATTTATTAATGACATGCTTTGTATTCTTTTTTCTGTGCTAAGTCTGTGCCATAAATGTAACTTGCATGTATGTCACATCACAGTTCAAATGCTAAAGTTTCCTTGGAAATATTATACATTGGACCTGTATTTCGATTTCATAAAATTGATGGTTGAAAAAAAATATATTCCCTTATGCAAGTTTTCCTAAACACACTTAAAAGTTTTCCAATCACTAAATTGAGTATTCATTTTTAAATTGAAATTAATTGAAATAAAAGAAAATAGTTCCTCAGTAGTACTAGACTCATTTCAAACGCTCAATAGCCACGTGTGGCTAGTGGCAACTGTGTTGGAAAGCCCAGTTCTAGTGAGTGTAGACAGACAATACACAAAGTAAATAAGTAACACATATGGTATGTTAGATGGTGATGTGCTGACGAGGAAAAAAAGGCAGAGAAGGGGGTTTACCGGTATCAGAGTGATGCTTACAGTTGTAGTTAGGGTTGCCAGACTTAGCAAATAAAAATACAGTACACCCAGTTAGATTGGCACAACAGATAATTTTAAAGTATAAGCCTGCCCTATGCAAAGATGTCCCAAATAGCGCATGGGACATACTTATACTAAAAGGTTACTTTTTGTTTATCTGAAACACAAATTTAATGGCGTGATCTCACTTATATTTGAATAGGATCTCTGGAGCTGCCGTATTGCAAACAGGCTGAAGGGTGCCAATGGCAGAAGCTGGGGGAGCCTGGGGGCTACTGCAATAATCCAGGAGAGAGGTGGTGTTGGCTTGGACCAGAAGCGGTGGGACGTTGGATATATTTTGAAGGCAGAGCTGGCTGCACTTACTCATTGGATGGGAGCCAGAGAGAGATAAGTCAAGGATGCCTTGATATCTGGCCTTGGTCTGGAAGGACAGAATTTTCATTTATGGAGATAAGGAGCAAGGTTGAACACTAGGGGAGGGGCAGAGGTCAACAGTTTGTTTTGGACTGGTGAAGTTGGTGGTGCCTCTTAGAAACTCAAGTAGAGATGCTCAGTTGGCAAGCTGGCATTCAGGGGAGACATTTGGCTGGAGATAAGTTGTGAGATGGAATTTAAAGCCTCCAAGGGAGTAAGTCTGAGTCGGAAAGAGGAAAGGTACATGGACTGAGCCCTGGGTCATACATGCCAGACACATTAAAAAACAAACAAACACATACCATATGTATGGCTCCATTTATATGTAAGATCTAGAATAGGCAAGTCCATAGAAACAGAAAGCAGGTTAGAGGTTGCCAGGGTCTGGGAGGGGGTGAGGGGACAGGGAGTGACTGCTTGATGGGTACATGGGGTTTCCTTTTGGGGGTGATAAAAATGTTATGGAACTAGATAGTGGTGATGGTTGCACAACACTGTGAATGAGATATATATATATTATATATATATATATTATATATATATATATAATATATATATATATATATGCCACTGAACTGTGCACTGTAAAATTATTAAAATAGTGAGTTTTACATTCTGTGTATTCTATCACAATTTAAGAATAATAAAAAATAAAAATCTCCTTCTGGCCTACCCTGTGCAGAGAAGGGATAGGGCAAGACCAGAGACCAGTAGGAAGGTTCATCCAGGCTCTCTGCCTCAGGCTTTGGCATTGTCTTCCCTCCTCTGAGCCTCAAATCCTTCATCCATAAACATGGAAATCCTCCCAGGCCCAATCTCTTGGACTTGGTGAGAGGATTGGAATACTTTTGAAGTGACCCAAGGCTCAGTCCATGGAGCAGTTAGGCTGCTCCACCTTTTATTTAGATAGTTGAGTCCCATCTGAACCAATGAAAAGGCCTGTTGTGGGGAATCCTCTCTGCCCCTACTCAAGGAAGAGAGTATCTGATTGGCTTAGCTTGGGCTCAGTGCCCACCTCCTGGGCTTGATTGACAGACCCATCTAGAGTCGGGCAGGGGTGGTTCCTCAAATGGAAACTGGGGGATTTTTACCAGAAAAAGAAGCAGTAGATGCTGGGCAGGGAAAATAAGAGATAGCGATGAAAAGAATTAAAGCACACATTTCCTCTGTACCTGGCTCTGTGGGGAACCGAAGCAAAAAAGTCTTGATGCTAAGCGTTTTTACTTTTACCCCAAATGAAATAAAAAAATAAATAAAAAAGGTGGAGCAGCTTAATGAAGGAGCTGGACTGGGTGGTGGTGGTGGGGGATCTACTCTTGGACAGTCTTTAATTCTACAATGTGTTGCATCTGTCTGTTTGTGTAACGCTCCCTCTCTGCAATGAATGTGATTAATTAGGCGAGTCTGGCCTTGTGTGGATCAGGGCGGGAATGCGCTGTCGGCTCTCCCAGCCCCATTCCTTTAGGGAGTGAGGACGCCCTGGCTGGCTGCTGCCACTCGCCCTCCTGCTTTTTCCTGGCTCAGGCACGGCCTGGTGTCAGAAGCCACTTCTGAGTCATCCCTCTGTGACCTCACCTTAGGACAATGGTGAATAGCTGGTGCTTTCTCATTTCTCAGGGCCTGTGCTGAGATGAAAGCAAAGGAGAAAAGACGTGGGTGTAGTCCTGTTTTCTTTGGGCTTGCAGATCCTTTGCCCAGATAGTACTTTAAAAAATAACTTTTATGATTGCTTTTATGAGTAACAAATGGATACAGTCCCATTATGGAGAACAAAAAAATATACACGTGCGCGCACACAAACAACATAAAGAAGAAAAGAATCACCCTCAATCCCATCAGGATCTTACCATACAGCAGCATCAGTTTTGGGGTCTATCTTTATCACTCTATTTCAGCGCATATATATGCCTAGACATATGAGTATGGGTATATAGAACCATTTTTCTAATTACAAGATATTAATTGCTATTTATTATTAGTCTTAACTTCTGGTATCTATAGAGCCAGTTGCCCTGGGTGAACCCTCAGCATTGCAGTCTCAGTTTGGCTGAAGAAAGGAAGAAATGCATTGCTAATTCTCATTGTCAGGATGGGAAATTAAAACTGAGGCCCAATATCATGATGGTTAAAATCTGACCTCTGCTTTTAACCTGACGATCAGGATGGGATCACGTGATGGTCACAGGGGAATCGAGTAATAATAGCTAACGTTTATAATGGGTCTCCTCTGTGCCAGGGACTCTTCTAAGCCTTTCTTGCATCCTAACTCATGTATATGTCATGGCAAGCAATGAGGTGGGGAGGGTGATGATTATTCCCATCTTACGGATTATGAATTGGAGGAACTTCTCCTTGACTCACATACTCCCAACAGTTCTGATACCGGACGTGTGGCTTTTCCACACCAAAAAACTCTCTGACGCCCGCTGGGTGTCCTATAGTTCAATTCCATTTTGACACTAACCAGAGTTAGCGCTGATCCCACAGGTTAAAGGCCCAGTCCCACAGACCAATCCACCCCTCCCGACCCCCGCCTCAGATGTCTGTTGCAGGTCCAGGTTGTCACCTGTGCTTCCGGCAGACTGGCTATAAATCAGAGGTTCCCATGACCCCCTTTTTGGGTTCAGTCATTTGCTAGAACAGCTCACAGAACTCAGGGGAACACTTACCTTTCCCGGCTTATTATATGATGAAGGATATGATAAAGGATACAAACAAACAGCCAGGTGAAGAGACACATAGGCAAAGTCTGGAAGGGTCCCAGGCTTAGGGGCTTCTGTCCCCGTGGAATTGAGGTGTGTCACCGTCCCAGCACATGGATGTGTTCACCAACCTGGAAGCTCTCCGAACCCTGCGTTTTGGGGATTTTTGAGGAGGCTTCATCATATAGGCATGATCTATCATTAACTCAGTCTCCAGCCCATCTTCCCTTCCTGGAAGACAGTGGGTGGGGCTGAAAGTTCCAAACTTCTAATCATGACTTGGTCTTTCTGGTGACCAGCGCCCATTATGAAGCTATCCAGGAGCCCACCAGGAGTTTCCTTATTAAACGAAAGACACTCCTATCACTCAGAAAATTCCAAGGGATTTCTGAGCTCTGTCAGGAACCAGGGCAAAGACCAAATATTAGAACAAAAGATGGTCCTAGTGCTCTTATCACTTGGGAAATTACAAGGATCTTAGGTGCTTTGTGCCAGTAACCAGGGGCAGACACCAATATATGTACTTTCTATTATTTCACAGATGAAAACATTGACACATATAGAGGTCAAGTAACTTGCCCAAGGTCACACAGCTCATAAGGAGTAGAGCTAGGATGTGACCATGGATGCCGTGCGTCAGGGTCATGCCCGTTGTGGCACATGGCTCTCCATGGTTAGAACCTGAGCTTCGTGAGGGTCAGGCCATGTTTGTTCACTGTTCTGTCCCCAGGTCTAGCACAGACGCTCAATAAATATTTGTTGAATTGTTGAGTTGGCTCTGCCTCTTCTGCGATGCCTGAGTTTGGGGATGTTTCTTAACCACTCTGAGAAACTGTCAATCCAGGGGCAAGTTCTGTCATCTTTCCCTTCAAACTAAGTTCCGAATCCAATCACTTCTCGCCATCTTTCGGTGTTTTCTAAATGTGCTCAGCCCTCTCACAACAATTTGTCTTTGCATATGCTCGTCCACCTTTTTGGAAAGCCCTTCTTCTCCTTTTTGCCTCTTAGCCCACGCCTACTCATCCTTCAAAACCCAGATCAAATATCCCCTCTTCTAAGATGCCGTCACTAGGTAAATGCTCCCCTCAAGTATCCTACAGTTAGTTCCTTCATGCAGTTACAGCCCTGCCATGCTGCCTCAGGGCACACACAGAGCTATGGACTGTCAAATTCATATGTTGAAGCCCTAACCCCAATGTGACATTATCTGGAGATAGGGTCTTTAGGAGATAATTGAGGTTAAACGAGGTCACAAGGATGGGGCCCTAATCTGATAGGACTGGTGCCCTTGTAAGAAGAGGAAGAGACACCAGGGATCTCTCTCCACCATGTGAGGACACAGTGAGAAGGCATCTATCTACTAGCCAGGAAAAATGCTCTCACCAGAAACCCAGTCTTCATCTTGGACCTTCCAGCCTCAAGGACTGTGAGAAAATAAATTCCTGCTGTTTAAGCCATCTAATGTAAGATGTTTTGTTACAGCAGCTATAGCTGACTAATACACATGGGTATGTCCAGATGGTTCATTTATAGCTGGAGTGTGTTCTCGATGGTTGAGCATCTATTCTGATTGGTTGCCTTCCATGCTCTTCCAGTTGTAACATATTTTAAGTATTACCTCTGTAGGTAATTATATATGTTAATTCGCCTTCCCTGCCCCACCCTTGAGACAGTGATCTATTTGAGGGCAAGAACTATGTCTTACTCATCTGTGTTTCCCAAAGCTCCAGTGAATGTGTGTTGAATGACTGAATCCATCTTATTCTTCCACAAACAAAAAGATCATTCTTTTTAAGGACATAAAGCCCTGGTTTCCCTATGTTATTTAATGTCCCCATCCTCACCCTAGCCTTGGTTTTCAGAGTATGTTCATTTTTTCTTTTCTTCCTTCCTTCCTTCCTTTTTTTCAAATTGGGGAATAGTGCGTTTTTCCATAACCCATAAGCTTCAAGTCAAGTAGTTGTTTCAGTCTAGTTGTGGAGGGCACAGTGCAGTGGCCCATGTGGGGATCGAACTGGCAACCTTGGTGTTATGAGCACTGCGCTCTAACCAACTGAGCTAACTGGCCTCCCCTCGGGGTATGTATTTGGTATGATTCTGTCTAGGGCTAGGCCAGGGCACACGGTCCTGCCCAACTTTAAAAGTGTTGATGAGTCGAAAGCCATAGGATCTGGGTAAAGGAGACTCAGATGTTATGCATGCATGTTTGTGACTGTGCACGTGTGTGCTCTTTCACCGACTTCTGTTTAATGGCTGGAGAACTAGAAACTTCAGAAGTTAGAAAAAACAAATTAAATATTCAAGAAGACCTTATTCATCTAGAGAAGTGGAGTGGAATAACAGAAAGGTGATAGAGGGCCGGCCGAGTGGCGCGATGGTTAAGAACTCGCTTGGGATGCCAGAGGGCCCCGGTTCGGATCCCACATATGAGGGCCAGTGACACTG
>NW_017731979.1:862856-864860 GCF_001890085.2 Hipposideros armiger | reverse complement strand
CTTCTGAAAATCAACAAACAGTTTATAATTTTCTACAAGCCGTGCTAATTGCTTTCCACGTCTTTTTTTGTGGGGGTCGTTCCTTTTTCTTTTGGCTTCTTAAATCAAATCCAACGTGTCACCCAGGTGCTGTGCTCAGACTGAGCCGGTTTCGAAAGAAGGAAAGAAAAGGCCACAGCGTCCCACAAAGCTAATTGCTTTCAGGCAGGCCGGCCTGCTCATTTGTGCTCTCAGCTTAGTTCTAACCGGCTCTGTTTGGAAGCTGGCTGGGGCAGGAAGTAGCTCCCTGAGAGGATAAGATGGGAAAGTCGAGGAAATGATGGGCACAGAGAAGTGGATCAGGGACAGAAGAGAAAGAGGCAGGCAAAACACTAATAAGTTGCCTGAGTGTGATCTCATTTAACCTTCACCACACCTCTGAGAATTTACCATGCTTCCCCCATTTTTTTGCCAATAAAAGAGCTTGCCCAAGCGTCCTAGCTAGGAAGTGGGGAGCCTCCAAGCTGGCTCTGCTCAGCCTCAAAACTCAAGGATGAGCTCTAGTCCTGTATCATGCCTCACGGGAAACAGTGCCATGTGGAATGATTTTGGAAACCATGGAGTTTTATGCATTGGGGATTCAGAGTTTGCATTAGGAAATTAAAGACCCTGAGGAACCCTGCAGTAAGGGAACTGATTTGATTTGCTTGAATCTAACGATTCCCAAAGTGTACATATATAAAATATATCCCCCCAGCACATATTTGCAAAACAGCAGGGGATTATGCACACACACACACACATACACACACACACACACACACACACACACACATCCCTTAAAACTACGAGTTCCCACTTATGCCTCCAATTCCAATCCAGCACCAGTTCCTTTACACCCGCCTTCCTCATTCCATATTTGAAATCCTCCTCTCTGATGGTGAGCAAAAGTGAGTCTCATTCATTTAATCCTCGAGTACACATCATACTAGTGCAGAATGGCTAACCTGTACCGCTGTGAAAAACAAACCCACTACTTGAGGTTCAGTGTTTGTTGACAGTTCTTTTTTGTCTTTAGCCTGAGGGTATTTAGTCAAGGTATTGTGTCCAGGATTTCTATGGGTTCTTTCTTTAAAAATTTTTTTTTATTTATTAGTTTCAGGTGTACAAAGCAATGTAATAGTTTGACACTTACACCCCTCACAAAGTGATTACCCCTCCCTATCTACTACGCCTCTGACACCGTATATAGCTGTTACAATACCATTGACTCTATTCCCTATGCTGTACCCCACATCCCGTGACTATATATATATATATTTAATTATAGCTGACTTTCAATATTATTTAACTTCAGCTTCAGGTGCGCAGTGCAGTGCTCAGGCATCTACACAGTCTATGAAGTGATAAGTCCAGTGCCCATCTGGCACCCTACATACTCTTCTCATTATTGATTATATTCCCCAAACTGTATTTTATATCCCCGTGGCTATATTGTGACAACTGAAATGCCCATCTATAGACGATTGGATAAAAAAACTGTGGTACATTTATACAATGGAGTATTACTCGGCCATAAAAAAGAAGGAAATCGTTCCATTTGCAACGATATGGATGGGCCTAGAGAACATTATGCTAAGTGAATTAAGTCAGACTGAGAAAGACAAATACCATAGGATCTCACTTATATGTGGAATCTAAAGAACAGAACAAACGAACAAATAAAACAAAAATAGACTGAGACATAGGGGAAAAAAACCCCTGAAGGTTGCTAGATGGGAGGCGGGTGGGGATGGGGGAGAAGGTGAAGGGATTAGGAAGTACAAATTAGCAGTCACCATGTAGCTCCGTGGCTTCTTTTTATTGCCTCCTCCTTAAGTGATTCATTTGAAATGCAACTAGATTCATTTATTTTTATTTGTAATCTGTTGTGCTTTTTTTTCTTCCCCGACCTGGCTGATTTTTTTTTCTTTGAGTATGTGAAACAATACAGTTATAAAAGTCAAAACTAGACAAAAAGGTATA
>NW_017731979.1:850695-855323 GCF_001890085.2 Hipposideros armiger | reverse complement strand
GTATGTCTTTCAGTGAGCCGTTTCACTTCTCTTGATGTGTATAATAGTTTCAACCCTAAATTGGAGCTAATAATTTGCTCCCTGCCCACGTCATAGTTTCTGGAAGGATTGAGATAATGCATGCACAGAAGCTATAAAACTATGAAGTTATAATGTACTAATGAGTGTAAACTGATTACCCACCCAGATGAAGCCTTATTAGAACTAGCTGTCTTCCTTGGAATCAAATAAATGTTGGGGTTGCATAAATTTTTTATCTGTCTGTCGTCAGGAGCTTAAATGTACTGGGAAAACAAAAGACTATATGTTTAGTTTTATAGGGACATTTATGGCTTAATCAGTTATGGTGATGGAAAACGTATATGCAAAAATCTTGACAACTAAGAGACTCTGGAGGGTACTTTTTCAGAATTATTTAAAACATCATAAATATAGATTATATGAGTTTTGCATAATATCCTGCTAGCCATAGATGTCTGCCAAATAAATGCAGGGCTGGAGTCATGTAATGAATTATGAGTCAAAAGAGGAAACTTCTAAACCTGGCACTACCCGAGCCGTAGAGTGGCTCCGTGACCTTGGGAAAATGAATCTACTCTGTTAGGAGCCTCAGTCACCTCATTGGTAAAAATGAAGCGGGGAGCACCAAAACCTCTGAGGTGCCTTCCAGCTCAGAGATTCTGAGAACCACACTCACAATGCCATTTCCCGATTCAACGCACTTAGGATTTTTGGTTCTAGTGAGCAGATCTACCTATCAGGTACCTCTCTTCTGAGAGTCTGTCTGTTTACACAGCAGCTTGAATCGGAGGTTGAGTGCATCTGATGCATGCTCTGGGGTGCTGCGCCATCTCCCTTAAGAACCAATGCATTCATTTCTCCAGTGGCCGCCCATGTCGTCTGCTGATGGCTCCCAGCTGAGTTTCTCCCCAAGAATCGGTCTCAGCTGAAGAGAGCTGTGTGGCTCAAGGTCATGCCCCACTTCTCCCCCAGCAACTCAAACCCTATGACTGGGCAATGCAAGAGTCATAAAGTAGGAATATACAAGCCTGACCTCTTGCTTCCATTTGGAGTAATTGGTGCATGACTGTACTTAGTGAGTTAAAACTCAAATATATCAGTAATCACATTAAATGTCAATAGGATAAGTGTTCCTTTAAAACACAAAGATTGTCGGATGGATTAAAAAAACAAACCCCGGGCATATGATCTTTAAAAGAGTCACATCTAAAACATAAGACGATGTACTGTAATGCAATTATGACAAAAGAATGGAAAATGAAAAGAAAGGTGGTATCATCCTATTTACATCAGACCAAACAGACGTCAAGGCAGAGAATTGAAAGATATAGAAAAANACCAAAAGTTGGTTAAAAAAAAAAAAAAAAAAAAAAGAAAGAAAGGTGATAGACCTAGCATGAGAGGATCTGAGCTTGGGTCCTGGCTCCACTGTTCCCTCGTCTAATTAGTACTAACTAAAGTCCACGGTTTGCATAAGGGTTCACTCTTTTTTTGTTCACTCTATGGGTTTTCACAAATACCCAATGACTTGGATACACCTTTACAGTACCATACAGAGTAGTTTCTCTGCCCTAAAAATTCCCTGTTCTCCACCTCTTCACCCCTCCCTGTCCCCAAAGCTCTGACAACCACTGATCTTTGTACATAATCTTTGCCTTTAAATGCACAGTGTCCCTGCCAACTGGCAAACACATCATCCCCAGAGCCGGAAACCTGACCATTCCTTTCTAATCCCCACCATGGGTGGGAGTAGGTGATAAGGCCAGGAGAGTTTATCCCTCTCCTAGAGGCATTCATTGCTTTGCCTCCCCTCCCTAGAGGACCGTAATAAGAATAACAATGTCTACCCCTCAGAGTCCTTCTAAGGATTACATATATGAAAAATCAAAACCTCTACAGATGTTAGCTATCACTGGAGTCTCTAATTTTGATTTTGGGTAACTCCATCAGAGATAAGTTGGTATTTATTTTAATATGCAAAAGGGCTTGCTAAGCAAATCCAAGAACTGCAGGGGAACGTTTAAGTTAGAGAATTGAGCTTTTTGAAAACAACCAGCAGCTGCCATTTGTGAACTAATGTGCCACCCAACCGGGCCGTTCCCCAAGGCTTCGTCCTCACCTTCTGCTCTGCGCCCTCCCCTGTCATCAGCTAACTCGTTTCTCTTTTGTAGCTTCTCTCATTTATTGTTGGGTAAATCCCCAATCTGTCAGCAGTGCCATCTTATCACCTGGGTCCTGGGAAGTATCTGCGGGGGTCACCTGGACAGTTCCACTCCGATGTCCTGCCTGCATATCAAATTTAGACGAGGCCAAACCTAGCTCCTCTGAGGATATGGAGAAATTGGAATACTTGTGCCCTGTTGGGGGGAATGTAAAATGTGCAGCGGCTATGGAAAGCAATATAGCAGGCCCTCAAAAAATTAAAAATAGAACTACCATATCATGCAGCCTTCTCCTTCTGGGTATATATCCAAAAGAATTGAAAGAGGATCTTGAAGAGATGTTTGCATGTCCATATTTACAGCAGCATTATTCATAACAGCCAGACGGTGGAAGCAACCCAAGTGTCCATTGGCTGGTGAATGGATAAATAAACTGGTCTGTCTATACATACAACAGAATATTATTCAGCCTTAAAAGACGTCATGCCAAGTGAAAAAAGCCAGACACAAAAAGATAAATACTTTATGTTGCCACGTCTATGAGATATCCAGAGTAGTCAAACTCATAGAAACAGAAATTAGAGGGGCTTCCTGGACGAGGGTGGAAATGGGGAGATATTGTTTAATGGGTAGAGAGCATCAGTCACAAGATAAAAATTTCTGGAGATTGGTTACCCAACAAGGTGAATATATTTAACATTAGTGAGCTATATACTTAAAAAGGGTTAAGATGGTAAATTTTAGGTCATGTGTATTTTACCACAATTAAAGAAAACTTTAAGCCTAGCTTCTCATCTCAACTCAAAGCCTAGTGAGAAGGGTGGTGTTTAATGGTTACCAGTATAGGACCTTGCATTGGACTGCTTAATTTTTTTTTTCCTTTTTTTTAGCTGAGCCATCCTGCCACCTGTTGGCAGCTCAGCGGCAGCTCAGCTCAGGCTGGGACTCAAACCACTGTTGCTCAGAGCTCGCATGCTTAAGTGAGCTCTTAACCAACTGAGCTACTCAGCTGGCCCTTGGACTGTTTAGTTTAAATCCCAGCTCCATGGAAACTTGGCAAGTTCTTTTAACTTCTTTATGTCTTAGTTACCTCGTCTGTAAAGTATAAATAATAGTATGTACTTCACAAGGTTATTCATGAGGATTCAATGTGTCAGTCCACATACAGGATTTAGAAGAATGGCTGGCATGTAGTATGCACGCACTAAATGTCAGCTGCTGTTAAATGGCCCCTCTCCTGGAAGCACCTTTCCTCACTTCCGCATGTAGCTGCATCTTCTATCTCTTGTGAGTGCCAGCTAAAATTTACCCCCCTTCATAACACCTTTTCTGACCATGACAGCCTTAGGAATCATCCTCTTTTCCAAATAGTCACCATATTTATAGATGGTAGCACTCCCTTAGATAATACTGCTTTGCATTATGTGCTGTTAGTAGTTATGCTACATTCATATAAACAAAGTGCTTTCAAAAGCCATTGGAAAGAGGTGAGAAATGGTGAAATAGCAAAATCTATGAGAAGTTGCAACCAGGGAAAAGGACCAATAGCGTCCTCTCTGGTGCATGCTTGAGCTCCCCTTGAAAGCACAGCCTGAGAGACAAGGACTCCGGTGCAGGTTGCTTATTTGGGGAGTAACTTCAGGGAGCAGGAAGGAGTGAGGGAGTGGGGACAATGAGCGAAGGAGGACAGTCTAAGGGTATTGCGATGGTCGATTTTATGTGTCAACTTGGTTAGGTGTCCTATTGAACATTTCTACTTTTACAATACACAGCCTCAGGTGTGTGTGGGGGTGGGGTGGGGGGCGACCTCATTAACTGGCTGAAGTTTATGGGAGCCATTGGAGCAAAACTTACTCTACTGCTCAGAGCCTCAGTTTCCTTATCTGTGGAATGGGGTAGGAATTCCTCCACTCTTTGTAAGTTCATTGTGATATTGCTAGCACCTATAGCACGGTTTCTGGATGAAGCCGGGGGACTTGACTTGGGTCACTTAAACCACTGCGCCTGTTCCCTCAGGGGAATCAGGCCGTCTCCCTCCCTGTGTCCTGCTCCCAGGGGACTGGCCAGTGGTTTTTCATGCCCACGTGGGGATCACTGAGCTTCGAGGCGGGACATGCAGGCCTGGCTAGGCGATTACCTACTGGAACGTCTCAAGTGATCAGAAATCACAGTGGATTCACCTCCAGCCTTCCTTCTCCAACGGTACTCCCAACTCTCAGAACACACAGACTCCGCTGGGTTTGGCTCACTTTAAATTCACTTCAAGTTGTTTTTTGGGGGGTGGGGAAATGGGGAGGGTGGTTTACCCAGCCCATAGGAGCTGCCCACTCAGCCTGCCTGCCGCCCATGACCTCGATCCCTCCAGCCAGGAAATTTGCCTCCCTGAGGAAAACAGCATCGAGGTGGAGGGAAGGCCAGGGACCCCCCGCCCCTCCATCCCCCCAC
>NW_017731979.1:845750-848330 GCF_001890085.2 Hipposideros armiger | reverse complement strand
TTAAACAAATCTTCTAGGTGTGTACATTTAAGCAGTTTCCAGCATTTCGCAATTACGGATGCTGCTGCAATGAATAATCTTGTGCATATGTATTTTTGTAGTGTTGGAGGGATATCTTCAGGGTAAATTCCTAGGCCTAGGATTGCTGGCTTGAAAAATAAACGCATATGTACTTTTGTCGGATATTACCCAAATCCCCTGGACAGTGCTGTGACAGTTTGCATTCTCACCAGTAATGTATTAGAGTGTGTGTTTCCCCAAGGCCTTGCCAAAGCATGTGTTGTCCTTTCAATTTTGCCATTCCCATAGAAGGGACATGGTTATCTCATTGTGGCTTTAATTGGCATTGTCCCAGGCTTGAGTGAGGCCGTCTTTTCATATGTTTAAGGGCCATTTTTATGTATTTCTTTGTGAAATGTCTATTCAGGTTTGCCAGTTTTTCTATTAGGCTTTTAGTCCCTCCTTTCCTCCATTTTAAAGAGTGTATGTTAGGGAAGTTAGCCCTTTATCTGTGTTAAAGTTCGCAAATGTTTTCTCCCTCTGTGTCAGTTGCATTTTGACTTTGTTGATGGTGTCTTTGTCATGCAAAATTTAATTCTCCCCCCCTCCTGTGGTTAAATTGATCAACCTTTTCTCTTATTGCATCTGCGTTTTGAGTCATAATTCAAAACCCTTTACTTCCTTCCAGTTATACGTGAACTCATCCATGTTTTTTTCTCGTACTTGTATGATTTCACTTTTTTACATTTAGATCTCTGATCTGATTGGAGTTGACTTTTGTGGACAGTATCAAGTGTGGGTCTAATTTTGTTTTTCTCCAAATGGCTACCCAGTGGTCCCAGCACCATTTGTTGAAAAGTCAACTTTCGCCTTCGAGTGTGTTTTTTAAAAAGCACACTCTAAAAACACATTTTAGGGCAATCCCTTTGGCTAGGTAAAAAAGCTTGGCCAACGTTTCTGGCTAGAATTTACCCTCCGGATTTATTTCCATCTGGGCTGAAGTTATTCCGACCACCGGCTGGCTAGCTTAGCACCCAGCGGTCACACTCAGCTGGCTGTGTGATGACAGGCCTGAAGCAGGCATGGCCCTGTGGCCAGTTTCAGCATCAGAACTCTGTCCTCTGGCCTTTTCAGGGAATCCCAGTGTAGCTTTCCAGCCTCTTGCCTGTGGTTATTTATTTCCACGCTTTAAAACTTCACTAGCTTCTCTCAGCACTTGACTGCCGTGGTCTGTTTTCCTCTTTGGTCTCTAAGAACACAGGGTATTCTTTTAAACACTAGTTTTAAAGTTTGTTCTGTATTATTCTTATTCTAAATGTTCATGGCCCAATAAGATGGAGAAAAGATGCAGTCACCTGTCTAGGATGATGTTAGGTTAGAGAAACTGGAGGCCCATTTGTTTCTTTGTATAGTGAGCACTTATTGAATGCCTACTGTATGCTAGTCCCCCCGTTCGCCCTGGACATAATGGTGACAAGGCATAGTCCTGGCCTCCTGGTGCTCAGGAGGGAGGAATCAGAAGGCCACAGATAATGAAGTTAATGTATAAATAGATAATCACAATGCAATGTGTTCAGCTCTTTGGTCCAAGTATGGAATACTGTGGAAAGCATAAGAAAAGTGAAATCTGTGATTTGAGGGTTTGCAAGATGAGAATAGAAGCCGGAGAAGAGTTTTCAAGATACCCTTTTCGATAATAATGAAAACAGATACTGTTCGCGAAAAATATCTGATTAAAAAGCCCTTTCACCTCTCGTGTCTTTTGATCCTCGGAGGCCCATCATCTGGTAGGTATTAATGTTACCCCCACTCTGCAGATTAAGAAACTGATGTCTGGGGGAATTATCAGTGTGTGAAAAATCTGACTCCAGTGTTTGTGCTCCGTCTTCCACGGCCCACCCTCTTTTGTTTTTCCTGGGATTGGAAAGGGGGTGTTGGCACACACAGTCTGAATCCTTTGAGGGTGCGGTTCGCTTTTCCTGACCCACTTTTGAACAGGTAGAAACCAAATAGCAATTTTTTTCCCGCTCTTTCCCTTGCTTCTCCCTGTCGCCCCTTCTATCTTTCTTCTTAGTTTTCTCCTTCACAAAGTGGGAACAGCAATAGCAATCAAGCCTCCTTCAGGGGGCTGATGGAAACCGAAGGGAGGAAATGTATGTGACATAAGTTGGAAACTATAAAACACTGCCCTGACATGGGTGATTACTGTAATTACCTCCGCGGGCCCACGCTCACAAAGAATAAATGACAATAGCCAGTAATAACTACTGTGCTCTGAGAGGGGGCCTGCTGCTGTGACAAGCCCTTCATATACAGTATCGAATTTAGTCCTTGTAACAGTCCAGCAAGGGGGAAACCCTCATCATTTAATATTATACATAAAGAAACCTAGACTGGGGCAGATGAAGTCACACAATCAGGGTTCAAATCCAACGTAACATTAAAATCTGCTCTCTAGATGTCTGAAGCATCTGTTGTATGAGGAGACAGCACAATGAGTAACACAAGTTCCACACCTTTGCAGAAGTTTGCAAATTAGTGGGAGAAGCAGACAATTATAAATTAGAGTATAAAACAACA
>NW_017731979.1:841743-844430 GCF_001890085.2 Hipposideros armiger | reverse complement strand
ACTGCAACACAAACAGGCATCAAAAGGGCTTGAGGCCCTTCCACGTGTCATGATGAATATGAGAGCTGCAGCTCAAAGGACGGTGGGGCTGCAGACCAGATGACACCATCAGGGGCAGCCTGCAATGATTCCATCCCCCTGGAGGATGTATTACTGTCTTTGTCCAAGACACATTTCCATCCCCATTTATCCTCCTCCCAAGGTGTGAGCTACCAGGACGACACTGGACTCCACGCCAACCAGGCATTCCAGCCTGGAGACTGCTTATGTGAAGGAATTCTGGGCAATGCGCTGCCTCGCATGTGGATGCATCGTGCCCTGTAAATTCTTTCTAAAAGTCTTCCACGTTGGCTCTCAGCTGCGAGGTCAGAGACCAATGGACCACAAGCCACAACGATACCCAGACCACCATTGACACCAGATGAGCCTGACTCTTCCACAAACGGCTGGTTATTTAAACTTAATAACCTCAGCGTTATCACCACCCTAGGCAGCTTTAATCTCTAAGGGAAAAGGGGGTTATTCTTGTGGCATCTGTGGCTTGTGGTGAATTTCACTACAGTCTGGAAGAACTGCCTCAAAATACAGGATCAATGGCCTCTCAGGACTGCGATGTGAGCTGGAAAACCACTGAGCTAATATAATACAACTATGGGATCTGCAGCAGGCTTTGCTAACGTGTGGATTATACATCCACAGAGTAGGGAGGAATGAGGCCCCACGATCAACAAACAAAAATCTCGATGTTTTACTCCCTCGATATTGTGCGTCCCTCTTTGTTCTTCTGAAGGAATACTGTGGCTCCCTGCCTTTTTAAACGTCCATCTAGATTTCCTACTAGATGTGTATTTTACCTTCTTTAACCTTCCCCCCTCCTGTTTTTTAAATCTACAGATGCATCACCTTTTACATGGACACGGTCAACCTCTTGAAACCCTCGGTGTGTCTGTACAGGACCACTTTTCCCTCCCTGAAGATCCTAAGGCTGTTCCTGGGAGGGCGGTGGTGATGCTGGGCCTTGGGGCCTGTTCATGTACAAAAGAAAGCCCATAAAGTGGATGTGTTAACAACTGAGGTGAAATAGTCTCTAGCTTCATTCTGGTTGTTACTCCCTTTCTTAAATAAACAACCAAAGCCATGTTTCAGAAATTTCTGAGTCTGTCTTCTTAATATAATAATAGAATTCCATTTCTCTCTCAGAGAAAGGTCCAGATCAATAGCTCAGGGCTGGTAGGGTGGCTTGATATTTGGGGGACCTGTGGTCTTCTATCCTGTGGCTCTACCATCCTCAACATACAGAGTCCTTCACGCATTCAAGACAGCAGCTGCAGCTCTCATTGTCAGGCCTGTATTCTAGTCAGGGAAGAGGAGACAACGGAAAAGGCAGCCATGATTATTCTCTTTAAAAGTGAGGGCACAGCTCACCATCCACCTTAACTTAATCTTTCTATTGGTGGTCTGCCTTTACATGACTTTATCATTCTAGGAACCTCTAGCTGAGCAAGATGAAGTTGCAAGTAACTTTATAGTGGTTTCAAGAACTTAACCCAAATCCACTTACTGGAAAAACAGGCCACTCACATAATTCTTATTAGAGTAAATATTCCCTTCTCAGGACAATAGCCACTCAACTAGGCTCATCAAAGGACTTGAACGCTGTTTGGTCTCCGGGAGAGTTTTACTCCTTCAGGGTGCCTACCCATCCTAACAATTATGTCACAAATTTAGTCCATTCCCACTCGAGTTCTTCTCCCCAATGAAAGACCGACCTGAAACCAGACTCTCAACGATCATTCATATGCCGCCTTAACCTTTCCTACTTCAAGATGCTACACGAATTTTGTTAAGGTAGTAGTGGTCTCTCATACGGTGAGAAGCAATACACTCAGTCTTGCTTTATCAATGGGCAATTGTCATGGTTGTTTCAGGGAGTCAGCAGTTGTCATAACCTAGAAGTCGCACACACAACTTCCTGTTGGCCAGAGATTGGTCATGTGGTTGCATCTAAATACCACAGATAATGAAGTTAATGTATAAATAGATAATCGCAATGCAATGTGTTCAGCTCTTTGGTACAAGTATGGAATACTGTGGAAAGCATAAGAAAAGTGAAATCTGTGGGAAATGTAGTCTTTAGATGGGGTAGTTACATGTTCAGCTAAACCTTCTATTATTGTAGCAAAACTGAAAAAACAGATAATGGGGGAGAAAGGTGTTAGCTACCATTATCCAGAGCGATATCAAGACTAACACTAAGAGCTCACATTTCCTGAAGCCTCTCTATGTGTCATACACTTGAAAATCACTTTTCCATAGATGACCTCACTCAGTCCTCTGAACACCATGAGGTAAGCACTATTATTATCGTCCCTATCTGACTGAAAAAATTTGAGGCACAAAGAGGCTAAGGAACTTGGCCAAAGTTACAGAGTTTACCAGTGGTGGAACTGAAACTAAGTTCAGGGGGTTGGCTACAGGGCCCAGGGCATAAGATGAGACAGAAGGATATATGGTTTTGACTGAGCTGTCTTGGGAACAATACTAGGTATATGAGTTTTCTATGGTTATATAACAAATTACCACAAACTTAGCAACTTAGTACAAGACACATTTATTATCTCAGTTGCTGTGGGTCAGGAGTGTGGGCATGGCTCATATGTAAATGGGAAGCCAGGGACCCTCTATAT
>NW_017731979.1:838128-839609 GCF_001890085.2 Hipposideros armiger | reverse complement strand
TTTTATATTATTTTTTATAGAGAGAATATAAAGACAATAAAGTCTTTTCTCTGGTATGGTTGGTTGAAATTTCCTTTTTTTTTTTTCATGATATTTCAGGGAAGTTTCTTTCGGCTTCACAGTCTGCTATTTGTAATGTCAAAGTTGGGAAGATCTCTATCAAATTTGTTTCATATATGAGCCATAAAATTAGGAAGAATTTTCCACAGACTTGCTTTTGCACCTCATTTTTCTCCATTGTCCTATATTTTTGATGCCAGGCACCATGGGAACCATTTATATCTCGATAACAATTTCTGGCCCTGAGCATTATTTGTATCATGATTCTAGGTCGGTTGACACAGTAGGCAGTAAGAGTATTTCTGACAGTCATTCCTTTCTGGAACAGCTAACGATAATATAACCATACACGGAAGTGGCTACAACCACATAAATATACCCCATTAAAGTCACGCTGAATGAATCCACATCTCAACTTAACTTGACTTCTCTCAGTGACGCAATTACTCCCACATCAGTCAACTTGAGGGGAAGTATGGCTGACAAAAGAGACAGTGGGAAGAGAGCGGTCTTAACCAGTTATGGATAAAGCATCTTTCTTGGTCTGCTTTATAAACACCCGTGACGACATGAATCCTTGGAAGGGGGCCTATGCAAGTGAGAGGATCTGACGGTTACAACTGATTAGCTTCATAGCAAAAGTGCCCTTGCCTGGTACATATGGGCTCAGTAAATATTTGTTTAATGAATGAATGAAATCTGTATGACTCAGATTCTTACTCATTGGAATCAGTGCTAGCCATGAACAACCAGCACAGCCATCCTGGTGAGTACCAGGAGACCAGTGGCATGGCACTACTCACCAGAGACTGTTTCAGGGGGATCTCACTATAGAGGTACTTTGGCCCAAGAAACGACCTCTTGAAATACATTAATGTAAGTCCATCAACTTGGTCATTCCTAAGATTGTCTTGGCTACTCTAGAGTCTTTTGACTTCCATCTCTATTTCAGAACCAGCTTATTAATGTTGACAAAAAAGCCTCTTGAGATTTTGTTTTGAACGTCATTGAGTCTACAGATCAATTCGAGGAGAATTTACATCTTAACCAAATTAAATATTTGAGTACATTAATATAGTACGTCTTTTTTTTTTAACCTCTTTTGCAGTCTTCAATTTATCTCAACAATGTTTTGTAGCTTTTCAGTGTAGAGGTCTTCACATCTGTTGTCAATTTATTCCTAGATATATGTGATATTTTTTAGAGTATCTGTGCTTCCTTATTGTTACATGTAGTGCAATGGTCTTTCATTACTTTTCACATCCTAAACAGAGACAGAATCCAGCTACAGTATTATTTGAATATCCATATTACAATTCATTTTAGGTAAAGTTTGTAATTAACGTAAAGAATCCTCTATTGGGCCGGCCGAGTAGCGCGATGGTTAAGAACTCGCTTGGGATGCCAGAGGGCCCCGGTTC
>NW_017731979.1:821548-836033 GCF_001890085.2 Hipposideros armiger | reverse complement strand
AAGTAGTGAAAGAGTCATTGACCAATTATGGCGCTACTCTTTCATTCATCCATGTCTTCATTGTATCCTCATTATGTGAAGGTCAGTGAGGGTCTACTGTGCTCCGTTCTCTAAGTTGGTAGCGAGGTTCAAATGAGGTGGTATAGGAGAATGCACTAAAGCAAGAGATAAAAAAAGCAAGGACGTTATTCTTGCCATTGCCTGGTGTTTTGTTAACTGAACTTATTAAATCTAAGGGCTAGGCTGAAAATAACCATAGCCACCATTTGTGGGGCACTTATTGTTCTAAGCACTTTACAATCATTATATCATTTAATTCCTCATCACAAGCCCATGAGGAAGGTGATATTATTATCCTCATATTCAGAAATGAAGGAAATGAGCACGTGGGGCTGAGAACACAAAGAGAAGACATAATTCAGTCACTAGGAAGTGAGACGGAACCATGGAAAGATCATGAAGTATCTTCCCCTACTCCCACCTCCTTGTTTTTGGATGTCACCTTTCCAGCTCCCCCTTTCCAACTCCTTCCAATAGAAGAGAGGTCAGCCACTTGGCCAGCCACTCCTGAAAGAGCCCCTGCTGGCTGTATGCTAGATATGCTGAGGGTCCCCACTTCAGAAGCCCTGAGCAGGAGTTCTGAGCTTTCTTCCTCTCACCTGTCACTCTCTTATCCTCTGAGCATCAAAAGGCCAGGGGCTGCATCTCCATAAATGTACGTTCAACAGAGGCAGGAAGGAACTCCAGGTGAAGACTGGAAGGTGAGAAAAGAACAGTCAAACAAGGACAGGCGCTAGATTCAAAAGCAGGTGTGAAAAAGTCATACGGCGGGAAAGGGTTCAGTACCAGGCTAGCGTGAATATAAGAAGCGAACATCTGCTCCAAACCCCTCCATGTGAGAATGGAGTAAAAGAAAGTAGGGGGTAGGCCACGAGGGAAGGAGGCACTCCCCCTTTCCATGACTCCCTGAAAGGGAAGGAAAGAGCCTTGTGGGTCACTGGGGGTGAAGTCCTGCTGTCTTCTGAGCCCGGCATTCAGTTGTGGACAACAGGGGTGACCAGGATAAACGGGAGCAAGATCAGATGAAGGACCCCCCAGCTCTGTCATAGGAGGAACTATGGACAGATGTGAGGAGGGGAGGCAGGGAGGGTATGATCCTAAGAAGACCTATCTCGAGGGGGGCGGGTGAGAAGATCAGTTTGCATGTCTTCACCACGGGAAAGAAAATACTGAAAAGGATATTTAGGTCAATATCCAGAATTCTTCCCTTCATGACACTCCTGGAGTCATCTTCAGGAGTGAGTTCCCATCCCTGTTGGTGTTCACAGAGTGAAGGACAATCGGCATCAGCTTAGTAGGGGATTTGGATCGAGATACATACATGTTCAAATCCAGACTCCAACACTTCCAACCTATGTGATCTTGGACTAATATCTTGAGTTCTCTGAGCCTCTATTTCCCTGTGTTTGAAGGGAGATAACAACACCTGTTTTGCAAAGTGTTTTTTTGTTTTGTTTTGTTTTGTTTAAGATTAGAAATCATGTAAGGAAACTGTCTGGTTCCCAGATAGTTTCAAATGGCGGCTATAATTAACCCTCATGATGCAAAAAGGATCTTAGCATCAGGTGGGTGAGGGTGGGAAGGTGGGGGCCAGATAATCTTTAATGCCCAATATTCTAAGGACATGGATTGAACTTCCAGCATGACAACTTGCAACCCATGCCTCATCATTGCCATCTAACACATGATTGCTTTCTATGTATTTATGTGCCTTGTCATTCCACAAAGTGTTGGGTTGGCTAAGAAAGGGAAAAAACCCACAAAACAAATAAAAAAACAAACAAACCCAAAACCCCCAAAACAAAAGCAGATATACCAAAAGGAGGAGAAAATATAAATAATTGATTATAGCCATGAAATAATGGTTCTGAGGGTGACAGGTGCTGTGAAAACACTGATCCAAAGAGGCATCTTGGGCCAGGCAAGGCATCCAGTTGGCAGGACTGTCTCCTCTCCCATGTCGGTGCCTGGTGCCAGTTGGCTGCTGTGTTGGTGATAGAGAGGGCTCCATTTCAGACAAGCTGAATGAACATCATTAGAGAAATGTAAAGGGGGTGATGGATGACTTGCATGAAGTCACAGAAAGAGCTCTGATCCAATTTGCATTTGACTCCAGCCGGGGAGGGAGAGCTGAAAGGCTGGGTGACATAAGACTCTCAAAGATCTAGGCAGGCTGCAACAATGACTGGAAATTAACTGGGTCAAATCAAGGTCTTGCTTTTAGATTATGAAATGGATCAGGTTTTTCCATCATAACGACAAGGACAGAAGCTAAGATGGAAAAGATTGATGAATTGGCCCAGCAAAGTATAAAACATGTGCATGTCAAAAATACTATAAACAAGATGACAAGGCAAACAGTAAACTGGGAAAAATAATGGCAACATAGACGACGGGGAGACTGAGTTGATATGTTTAAGTGGTCTTTCAAATCAATAAGGAAAGGAAGAAGAATGCTCCGTTAGAAGAAATGAAGAATGAGGGTGAACAAGCAGTTCAGAAAACGAGAAAGCCGAATGGTCAAACAGCATGGGAATAGTGTTTGCCCACAGTATTTAAAAAACGCCAAAAAAAAAAAAAAGGTGGAATACTTTTTCCCCCTATCAGATTGACAACTTCAAGGAGTGATGATTATCAGTGTCGGTAGGACTCAGGAGATGCACACAGGCTCTGCCACTGCTGGGGAGTATAAATTGGCACAGCCTTAATGGAGGCCAGCTTGGTAGCATGTGTCAAAAGCCTCAAAAATGCCTAAACACCTTGCCCTAGAATTCCACTTTTAGGAATTTGTCCTAAGGAGAAAAATCAGGGGGTAATACAAAGATGTAGTCTACGAGGGTATTCATGGCAGCATGATTTAGAACAGCAGGAAGTTCATAACAGCCTCCATAATGGGGGGTTCGTCCGTTAGGGTAATCAGAACAGTGAAATCCCAGGCAACCATTAGGAGTCACTGATGTGAGAAAACGTTCACAGGTGTTTCTGTGGCAGACATGGACACATGCCACTCGGATCCATGTCCGAGGAAGGGCTCGCTTCCACTCCCATTAGCCCCATCAGGGTTCGTGTTCACTGTGGAGAGCGGGCTTGGCCAAGGGCACATCCTTCTCAGCGGGCTCACGTCCAGTGACTGTTTAGGCAGAGGAGAAAAGCCTGGTCATTTCTACCCAGAGCAGAACACTCCAGCACACCACTGACGCCCTCGAGGCCCCCATGAGGCTGGTCCCGCTGGCGTTAAGGTTGCTGTTGGGAGATAATTCTCCGTGAAGAGTTTCATAGTTTCTGCGTGGTCTGGGATTTCTAGCAGAGAGCACTGGCAAACTTGGTTAAAAGATGGCGCTTAACCAAGGATTGCGAATTTACCTTGGAAGTTAGAGGAAGGTATTGCTCCCCAGTGATCTAGGGACTTTGCTCCCCTAAAGCCATGTGCTCACATTCTGGGGTCAAAAGCCTAGAGATGGCCTCCCGTCTGCTTCAGAATCATATATTGATATTCCCGAGTGCAGAGCCATCCTTCTCCAGAGAAGAGGATGGCAGAGGAGCCGGCCTCCCTATAGACGCTCTGAGGTTCATAATTTTGGGGTTGCAGACTATGGCGTGACCCCAATGAATGCACAGGGTAAGGTCTGGCTTTCACTGTGTTGTCCTGCAGGGCTGGGGTGTGGGAAACCAATACTGATATGCTCCTTGAGTGGAAAACAGTCTATTCTCTCAACCAGAGATTTCATGTTTTCTATCAGAAATTCTATCCATCCATCCATCCATCCATCCATCCATCCATCCATCCATCCATCTACATATATATGCATGCATGTATGTATGTGTATTATGAATATATTCATATCTATAAACTTAACACCTGCATTCAAGCTTGACTTCTGTGCCCAATCCCGCCTCCTCCTCCCCCGACAGGTGTTGATCTCCAATGGGCACCTCGCAAACCTCCAACAGTGCTTCAGCGTTCGCTCCTGGAAAACCCAACCTGCAACAGCTGCCAAGTCAAAAAGAAAAGCAGTCTCTAGAACCATAGATACGCATGATAAAGTCTTTCTACTTTCTGTGAGGCTGCGTTGAAAAAGAGAAATGACCAAACCACCAAGTATTAGGGATGGATTTCTTTTGGTGATGTAAATATGAATACTTGTTTTTCGTTGCGCCTTTCTGTGATTCCAAATTTCCTGCACTGAGCTTTTATTACTCTGACTTATGGGGCCTGCCAGGATGCTATTGCCATAAGCCGCACTTAGCAGGAAGTGAAGGTGGGGACAAGGATAGAAAAGCTAACATTTACAGACTGCCAACTAAGTGGCTGGCACTGCTCTAAGCACTTCGCATTTAATTTCTCCTTATATCCTCCATGCAGTCTTATAGGAAGGTGTGATTACCTCTCCTTCCTAAGCAAAGGACAAATAACTTGCCCACAGCAGAGGAGTCAGGGTTTGAATCTGGGCCACCTGTCCTCAAAACCTGTGCTTCTAACCATCTCAGTGTTTGTCTTCACCTTATCCTCAGGCACACATTAGGTCCGGGCACATTAAGTCAGCCTTGGATGACTCCTCTTTGTCCAACCTCTAAGCTCCCTTGTGTCACTTGCAAGGCTCTATCTGGCCTGCCCCTGCCTCGGTGCACAACGCCCCCTCCTGCCTCTTCTCCCATTCTCGTGCTCCTGTCACTTGACCCCTGATACCAGGCTCCATCCTTGAAGCCTCTGCCCCTGCTTTTCTCATCAGCGAGGGTGCTGTTTCTCAGCTCAGCACGTGGCTGACTGCTTCCACCCCTCGTGTTCCAGCTTCACTGCCCCCTCTTAGTCCCCTTCTAGTCTGTCACTTGTGTTACTCTTCTCCCCTGCTCTCCTGCCACAGTCATTCTTTAACTCCTAGTTTTATTCGATGTGGCTCTTGACATGTGGTAGAGACTCCCCTGTGTTCGGCTGTGTAGAAATGTGCAATCGCATACACGAGCTCTCAGCCCCCAGCTCTTCCTATCCTGACAATGCGCCACTGGGCAGGTAACAAGGAAATCCTGTTTTCTACCTTTTGTGTCTTTCTTCCCGGTGTGTCACCTTGACTGCTCACACAGAACACTTAATTTAGGACCCTGCTGATCACTACATATGTAGAGGTTTCCCCCTCATACCAAGCAAGTCTCTGTGACACCAGCTGGGTGTCCTACAATCCAACTCAATTCTGACACTATCTACCCAGAGGTGGCATCAGATCCCACAGGTCAAAGGCTCAGCCCCACAGGACTGCTCCCCCATCCCTGCGCCACTGCAGATGCCAGTGGCAAGCCCAGGCTGTCATCTATGCTTCTGACCAACTGACTGTAGTGGGAGGTTCCAATCTTGGCTTGGATTAATTTGCTAGAGCGGGTTGCAGAACTCAGGGAAACACTTACATTGACCAGTTTATTAAGGGATATAATAAAGGATACAGATGAAGGGGTACACTAGGGCAAGGTCTGGGGGGTTCACGAGCGCAGGAGTTGGGGTGTGTCACCCTCCCTGTGTGGATGTGTTCGACAACTCGGAAGCTCTCTGAACCCCGTATCATTGGGATTTTATAGAGGGCTCCTCATGTAGGCGTGATCAATTAGTAACTCCATTTTTAGCCCCTTCCCTTTCTACAGGGTGGGGGCTGAGGCTGAAATTTCTAAGCTTCTAATCATGGCTTGGTCTTTCTGGTTGACCTGCCCCCAACCAGGAGCCATCTAGAAGTCCACCCATAGTTGCCTCGATAGAACAAAAGATGCTCTTATCATTCAGGAAATGACAAGGGTTTTGGGAGCCCGGTGCCAGGAACCAGGGGCAGGGACCAATGTATATTTTCTATTATTTCACAGCAAGTTAGTTAACTTCTCTGTGCCCCAGTTTCCACACCTATAAGTGGTTTATTTAGAAAGCTGCCTGGTACCCTGAGAGCCCCATCTGTCTACGACGTTTAAGACAGTGGGAGGGCTGTATCTCCCAGCCATACCTCGAGTTCCTAATACAGCACCTGGTATTTACAGGTGCTCAGTAAATATTTTTTGAAGGAAGGGGACCTGCAGAGGCTCAAGTCTCATAAATTCTCACTGAGATCTAACACCTCATAGTTCGGCTGTGACGGTGCTGAGAGCACACCCTCTGTTGTTCTAAGCTTTATATCTTGCCAGAGGAGAGAGCTGATGCAAAGAGCCTGTGCAAAGCTGAGCCTCACGAACAGCTGAGACTCTAAGCACGGTCTTTGTGGAGCATGAGTCTCATGTATGAACCAAGCTCTGGCTCACAGTCAGGCGTCCAAGTGCATCCCACCCGCCTACCCTCCACCCCCGCCATTAGACTTAAACCTTTGAAGGGAGGTGGATTCAGAAAACGCTTGCCGTTCAGGGAGGACCACCTACTCTCCGCCCTCTTGCCAAAGTCAATACTTAACACTAAAAGAGTTTTATAAACTTTGGTTGTATTTCCCGTCTTCATTTTTCATGGGTGACACAATCTTTCAGTTAAAGATATCTCTCGCACTGTAATTGTTCCTCTGTCCAGCTCCCCTTTTTAACCACAATCTGCTTGAGTTCAGAAACTGCTCCTTATTCAGGGTGCTTGGCACAAAGTGAACACTGAGCCCCAAATGCTTGATGATGGGATAGCTGGATGAATGATGGAAGCAATGAAGTAATTAATAGATGAAAGTTCACTAAGGGAAGGACCCTGTTTTTCTCATTCTGAATCATTAGCAGCCCTACTGCAGAAGATTCTCAAAGAACGCATGCAGCCAGACATGTATCAATCATTCCTGAGGGCATAGTAGGCTCCAGGCAAGTGTTAGAGTTATGGAAACAGTGATGAACCCGCGAACGTTGACTGGGCCCTGGCAGGAAAACTTGAATGATTGAATGAATTGCTCTGCTCATTTGACCATCTTCGTTTGTAAATATCACACTCAATCCTGAGGTCTCCCTGGAGAAAATCTGGGGTATCGGCAGGAAATAAGGGGTATGCACTGAGCTGGATGGTTAAGCACAAGAAACTTCAAGACACAGACGGAGATTAAAAAGGGGCTGGGGAGGTCTGGTGTTTGCAGAGAGTGCAAAACAACATCAGAGGAATTGAGAGCCTAGTCAGGGTCAGGACAAAGGGAAGGATATAAAGACTCTCAAGAGTGGGAGTTGTCGGGGAGAAGCCAAGACAAAGTCTGTCTGGCCACAGCAGGTGGTTTTGGGCAGTCTCTCCAGCTATGGTTGTAATCAGTTCATAGTGAGACCATATTCCTTTTAAAGCCACAGTGTCCCCATTCTTCTGTGTGACATATCCTTCTCTCAAGTCATAATTGTCTCACCAGGAGTTCCAGGATTCAAGGTGTTCAGACCATGAGTAGAGACAGGAAGGTCCTTTCCTTGGTTACTGGCTCACAGGTGAAATGCCTGGAACCTGCTGAGTCTTCCTCCAGGCTCCAGAAACACTTAGCTTTGACCCTCATACCAGCCGACACGCACAATGGAATGCACCAAGACAACCATGCTAATGGTTCAAATATTGAAATGAGTTCATGCTCATGTTTTTTAGGGACGATGCTGGGCATGGCAGAGGGTCTTCCCGACTCCCTTCACTAGCCTTCCAGCCTATTTGGTTGATGATCATTGGAAGCTAATGGTTAAATATGTTGAATATCCTCTCACTTCCATCACATCAATTGCCTTACTTTACTGCGAGTTGTTTCTGTGTCTCCCTTACCCCAAATCCTTTTTCCAAATTGCAACCAAGTAATCTTTCTAAGATGTCAATCCTACTCCTTTGCTTAAAACACGTTGAAGGTTTTTGCACTGGCCTCATGAAAACACCCAGGCTCCCTAATCTGTCTTGCAAGGTGCTGTATGGCCTACCCCTACTTCTCCAGTCTCGTCCAAGCCCTCCATCCTCTCCCACTTGCTACTCCAGCTCACTGAGCTTCCTCCAGTTCTTCAAAGTCTCCTTGGTCTTCTGCTCCGACCACTCTCAGAACCTCCTGCTCCCTCCCTGACCAACTCTACTCCGTTCCGGAAGCCTCCCCCTTACTAAAGTGCCACTTCCTTGGTGAGTCCCTATGCTGTAGGATTCCCCCTGCTAGAGCACTTATCACATTTCATTGTAATATGTGTATAACGTCTGTCCACAAACCTGTATGCTCCATGAGGACAAAATCATGCCTGTCATGTCCACCATTGCATTCCCCTCGTCTACCATAGTTCCAAATAATACAATATGGGTGAAATGTCATTTATTTGGCAAATATTTAGGTTATAGGTCTCTTGGGATCCTGGGTCTTCTAGACGTGTCCTGCCCTTCTCCCATTGCATGGGTACCATTAAGGGCACAGTGAATATTTATTGCACCTTTGAGCAGAAATAGACTTGGATGCAAGAGAACCAGGTTAATTCCATGCCTGCCCAACCACTGTCTACTGAGAGTGGATTCCGTGCTAAGTGCTGGGCTAAAAACCATCCCCACAACACTTTTGATAAGCTGCAGCTATAGCTACAGAGACAGAGGGCTTCTTGGTTGATAACGAAGAAAGTAAACACGGAGAACGTAAATGACTTGCATAAAGTCCCTTAACTTGTAAGGGATGAGGCTTAGATTTGGAAACAGTTCTGTCTGCTTCAAAGCCCTTTCCACTCCACAGCACTGGACTCCAGCACAATTACTCATCACCCAGGAGAGGCTGGGAGTGGGAATGTCAAAAAGCTGTGCTTTTCCTCCAAGGACCTTTTGACTAATTTTAGGGCATAAAATGGAGGTGCTGACAAAAAGCAGATGGATCTATTAGACGACCTCCCAAGGTCCTTTTTATCCTTGCATGCCCTTGCCATTTCCTTACAGAGTGCAATTCTAGGTTTTTGGTCTAGAGTCTGACACTTTGGGGTTTGAGTCTAAGCCCTGCCTTTACTGGCTGTGTGACTCTGGGCAGGACACAGCATCTCTCTGAACCTTGGTTTCCTCCTGGTGATAGGGATTCAATGAGACAATGATGAGAAGTGCTTGGACCTCTGTGAATGTTCAGTAATTGATAGAAATCAGGTCAACAAATCCAGGCTTGAGGTTTGGGCACCAGCTGTCAAATGGTCAGAGTTCTTGCTTGGGCTTTTTCCTCCATCCAAGTTCTTTCTTTTCTTCCCTAAAAGAAAACCAAAGCAAATACAAGGAGCAGAGAAGCAAAGCAGACTTCAGTTCCCCCTACAGGAATGCCTTCCAAGAGTTATCAGCTCAGCCATTTTCCATTAAGAAAAATAAATCGCTCAGAAACATCTGGTCCGCATTCGTCAGGAATCCACTCTGGGCCGGCATTTTGTTTTCAAACCCAAAGTCATTTGGACCACTGCGATGCCCTTGAGAAAATACAAGGGTTCCAGAGCCCGCCAGGTCCCTCTTTGCTCTATCTCTTTTTCAGCTCAGAGCAGCCAAACAACGTTTGGGTGGGCTGGTAAAAAAAAAAAATCCACTCCTGGCTGCAGAGATCACCTTTTCTGCAAGCTCTCAGGTCTGTGCCCTGGGCCCTAAGCTTCATGGTCAGAGAAGGGGCTGGTGGTGGGAACTGGGGTCATAGGGTGCCATGGGGGACAGGGAGCAAGACTACATTTCTAGCTCAGAAAACAGGATGAAGATGGCGGAAGCCCTCTACCATATGAGGTTCCCCACAGTTTACCATGAGCCCTCCTCTCCCCACTGCTCCCAGATCCCACCTAGTTCTCACAGTCCATTACAATATTCGTCATCTAAGATAGTGACTCGGTTGATGCCAGCAGGTCCCCTGGGGGCCTGGTATAAGCAGAAAGGATGCTGTCATTGTCCATTGGCCTTCATCAGCCACATGACTCAACTGTCCACAGGGGGCATAGGGGAAGGCTTTAGGATTTAGAGAATGGGTTGCAGGAAAAGGAAGGGGCCTCGGAGATCATCTTAACCGAGGTTTCAGTTCACAGATCAGGGAACTGACACCCAGAGGATGGAAGGGATTTACCCACGGCCGGATGTCTGAGACTCCACACCAGTTCTCAGGACTCTCAGGCTGACTGTCTCAGATCTCCCCGGAGAGAATGGAGACGCGATTTCTAAGGAATGGTTATGGTGCTCGTGCTGCCACAGGCTCAATTCAGGGGCTCGAAACTGGTTACTCTTCCTGTTCATGTGTGATGCGGTGTCTGATCAATCTCACTGATGACCGAAGAGGAAGAAAATCTACGTGGGTGTTTTAGTATGTGCATGTGCGTGTGCCCATGCGCGGGGATCACAGTTAACTCTGTGCAGACGGGGGAGGGGTGGGGCAGGGTGTGCTTCAAGGGAGCAGCGCTGGGGGAAGAGACAAACTTCGGAGCTTAGGGATCCATTCGATGAATACGCTCTGCTTTGGTGTTCCCGTGAAACGACTGATTTTACTTTTATTCTGTGAAGCCGCAATGGGCCTGTCAAGCCCCGTCATTCCAAGCATAGAATAAGAACGCCAGCGAGCACCTGAGCAGAGGTAATTACCTCTCCCCAAGACCGTTTCAACAGTTTGCCACCTCTCTTCTGCCCCCAGCCCTCCCATCCCCAGTCATCTTCCTGTCTCTCTCGGACAATTTTGCACCTGCTGCCAGGTAAATCTCCATAAAGCACACTTCCCATCCTGCCTCCTCTGTGCAATGGTTCCCATCGCCTAGGGAAGCCAACCTGGAGAAAAGTGTCTTTCTTGTTTCTTCAGCTCATGAGTCCTAGCTCCCTGGTGTCACTGTTAGAACTCTATTTTGATGGTTGAATGAATGGGAGCACAGTGAGGTTGACTGCTTAGCATCTAAGGGCCCCCCAGCTGGTTACCACTCATTATCCCCAGGCCCCGGCCCCCCTCGCCTGCTGCCCTATTTCTCCATAAAGAGACAGCTTTCATCAGAGTCCCAGGCTGACCATGCCACCCACGCCAGCTCTTCTCCCACATTCTAACCCCTTCTCTAGCACGCTGAAGAACTCACCCCAGCCTTCCCTGACCCGAAGCCTTCTACCACCACCCACACGCCCACTCCTCCCCCTCCCAGCCCTCACTGCTTCCCCAAGGTCTAAGGGTATGACATGTTTATCTAGTTAACTGATACACATTGAAGAAATCCAGCACCAGCATTGACCCAGTTATTCAATCCCGAGATTTAGCGAAAGGGAAGATGCAGCCATTGGAGGGATGGTGGGGATAGTGTACAGGGGAGCTGGAACCCTGCACTGCCCTGCAGGTAAGGAGATGGACCCCTGACCTATGCTACCCTTTCTTGCTTGAAGGCAGTGATGGGCTGTTGTCGGGGAAGCACTGAACTGAGAGCTGAGCGACTTGGGTTGTAAACTTGGCTCTGCCACTTTCCCAGTTGTGACCTTGGGCAAGTCATTTCTCTCCTCTTTGCCTCAATTTCCCCCATCTTAAAGGAGAGATGGCTACGATGTTTCCTAAAGTTTCCTCTGGGTGTGACTTTCTGCGACTCTC
This sequence comes from Hipposideros armiger, assembly GCF_001890085.2. Taxonomy (NCBI): domain Eukaryota; kingdom Metazoa; phylum Chordata; class Mammalia; order Chiroptera; family Hipposideridae; genus Hipposideros; species Hipposideros armiger. Next base: position 824,517 of record NW_017731979.1, on the reverse strand, counting down.
GGGCAGACCCAGGCTTACTGAATTCACACCATCTGTGAGCGGTTCCGCGCCAAGTGAGGGTCTTGGGTGGTTCCTCAGGCTCCCTGTTGTCTAACCCTCTCCAGGGTCAGCAGCTGCCCTCCGTTTCCCAGGGAAGATCTCAGCCACCAGCCCTCCACCCTGGCAGCATCATCTGGGGTTAATTTTCCTCCATAGACAAGAGCCAAAAATCAATCATGCTCTGCTCCCGGATCAGTCTGTACCTGCTGTTCCTCATAAATGATAGCAAGTCAAGTGACTGCAGAGCTGCTGAGGCTACTGGGTCCTGACGCTAGGGCAGGGCCCCTGCAGGCACATGGCCAGCAGGTTGGATGCACTCAGAGTGCTGTTTTCAAAACTGAAATAGAACCTGCTTCGAGCCAGAGCATGGTAGGTGGTCCTGATTCTCGGGCCATAAATCACTGTGGGTAACTATTTTTTCTGGCCTCTCTTATGATCCAGTATAATGTATTGCAATGGGAAGGGTGACAGAGGAGGAATGTTTTTCCCCTTTTCGAATCCCCAGGAACCCTGAGATGCTTGGGTACATAAATAAGCCTTAGTACTTTCAGAGTCCCAGGGACCATGTGTGATATTGTAGACAGGAGAGGACTGAGCCCTTGGGGTCCTGGTGCAAGTTCTATCTGACCTTAGGCAAATCACCTGTATTTTCTGAGCCACATTTTTCTCATCTGTAACAAGAGGTGTTTGAGCTCTATGGCCCCCTCCAGATTGAATGTTACGGACCTCAATGATTTTATGATAAAATGCAGTGGTATCTACTTGGAATTCCATTTTTAAATCTTCTCCAACTGGTGAAACCTCTTCACCCTTCAGTCCAGTTTCCATGTCACCTTCTCTGTGAAGTCTTCTTAATCTCCCTCTGGCTTATGAATGAATGACTCTGTCCTCTAGGTGCTCCCAGAACTGCAGGAAAACATTTCCACCGTAGCATTCCTGTAAAGTTCCTGGCATACATTGAACCCTGTTATCGGCTGAATTGTCCCCCCTTCACCCAATTTGTGTGCTGAAGTCCTAATCCTCAGTACATTGGAATATAGCTGTATTTGGAGATAGGGTCTTTAAAGAGGTAATTAAATTAAAATGGGTCACTAGGGTAGACCCTAATACATATGCAAACTGTTGAAACTATCTTGGATATAGACCCGGACAGAAAGAAGAGTATGTGACAATATGGGGGTGGAGGGAGAAGATAGCTAAGGAGACCGGGAACAGACCCTATCCTCACAGCCCTCAGAAAGAACCAACTTGCCATTTATATGCTTATATGTAAACCTCAGATATTTTCTAGTTCCAACTCAGTCTTCACCTCCTGAGTCCCGGTAGCACTATACCCTCCTCCTTTCCAACCCGAGGCCTTAGAAAATGACCCTCTTTGGCCCCACGCCTGGCCTGGCTCTGTCTGCATCCTCATACATGGGGCTTTCCTTTCTACCCTGAACAGAAACTTGGATACTCCCCCACAGGCAAGGGCCAAAACATCTCCTGGGGCCCTTGGGTTGTTGACATTTTTTTTTCTTCCCAGCAACAGCCCTCCCTGGTTGAATTTAAAATGGATAGCACCTTCTGAAAGTTACATATGGAAACCATGCCAGCTCTCTCTCCATCCTGGGAGGCATATAGGCAAGGAGATGACCAAACATTCTTTTCGGTTCCCACATCATAAATTGTAACTCACTTGGGCCAGCGGGTGGGAGGTGAGTCTGTAAGCTGATTTACAGAATAACTTCAAACACAGGCCACTAGCTCATTGCTGAGGCCAAGAAAAGAGCCAATGCCTGGGTGCCTTTGCCATCCTCCTCCCAGCAATAGCTTCTGCCCCAACATCACAGCTTGGTTTCTTCTGTGGGGCCAGTAAAACTTCTCTAGGCCTTTGCAGGCATGAGTCATTGGTCCTTTTATCACTGTCTTCAGGATCACTTTTGGGAACATGGTAATTACAGAGTTTGTGATCGTGGTTGTCCTTGGGGTGTTCACTTGAGCCATCTGGTCCCCAAGATGTTCCCAAGTCACCTTTGTACGCAGCAGGCCTCAGCGATTGCCCTGTGAATCCACCTGAGCCTCCCATAGACTGCCTGCCCGTTGCCCTTTTTGTGTCTTTGGCTTTTTCTCTCCTCATTATCTCCTAGGCTGGGATGTTCTGCTTCATGGTGTTGAGGTAATTGCATTAGTAATGTCCCAGAAACAATGGCCATAGTCATATTTTTAGAGGAGGCCACGTGACATTGTGAAAATAGCACGCAGCGTTCAGCAACCTAGGCCCGGGATTCAAACTCTGGCTCTGCCACTGACTAGCTGGGCAAGCGCCCTAATAGTGCCTCAGTTTCCCCAGGAGCCCAATGAGCATAATGATACCCCACGCAGAGTTATGATGATTAAATGAAATAACCTATAAAATCACATATGCTTCGAGTAATTCACCGTAATTAGTAGATCCCTCAAAAATAGCTTACGTACTCCCCACTTTCCTTGAGCTTTTGCTGTAACATCTTATTTGGAGAGTACTAAAGTGCAGCTAAGATTGCTTTCCTGAGGAGACAACGGGGAATATTTTTCTAGTAGTTGTCTCTAAAGGAAAGTCAACCGGGGAAGGAGGACATGTGACTCACACCAGGTGATGCAGCCTCTGAGGTTATTTACCCTTCCTGTGTCTGTGCTGTGGGTTGGGGGGCTGCATGTGTGGTTGCCGTCAGCCGCTAGATGGTTTTCTGCCTCTAACTGCACAGCGCTTAGGTGAGTCTGGTCTAAAGGCAAAGCCAAGACCAACATCCTTCCTGTGATTGCAGAGAAGGCTGTCTGGATACCAGGTCTCACCAGCGCATGCGTATGACATCATATAGTACCTCTCTGAACTCTGAGCCTGATGCCTCATCTACAGATTGGAGGAAAGTAATAATAACTAGCTTATCAAGTTAGTATGCATAATTTTT
>NW_017731979.1:817387-818988 GCF_001890085.2 Hipposideros armiger | reverse complement strand
GGAGAATGCTGACTAATACAATGGTCATGAACAATGAACCAACCAAGTCAGGCTCATGTAGAACCACAGCATATACACATACTCAACTATATGCTAACATCCGAGCATCTGAGGTCACGTACATCTTATTATGCATAAGATACAGGTTCCTGGCCAGCCGTGGGGAGGGATGGGCCACTGGGTTATTGCAAGGCAGCTGTAGGTCTATTTGTGCAACAACCCTTATCATTGGACCTAATAAATTTTTAAAAAGTCATGTATATCTCATGTATTTGTAAAGTAGCCAAATATTTACATATTTGTGAAGTTCACACAGTGAGTACATACTGTGAAGTTCACCTACATGTCTTTCAAATGGATATAGATACTATTGTATACAGTCAAATATAAAGCCATTCAAAAACATTTCTGAATTCAGAGCCCTCATCTTTTTGAAGTACAATTTCAAAAGTACGATTATTCTCACGTGGGCATTTGTGATAGATTTTGGCATTTAAAAAAGTTCCTTATGTAAGGAAAGGTTGAAAATCAACAACTGATGGTATTTGGCTTGCAAATATAAAAAGCATGGCATAGTTACGATATATCCCACTTGAACTCTGAGGGGCGTATTCATCATATCCCATCTGCTCTGATTTCCCATGCAAATGAGATATGGACACTAGGGTCATAAAGAGATCAAAGTCATTAACTTTAATACCGGTAAAGCTAGATGAGCGGAGAGGGTTTGGGTACAAGGCTCAAAGGGCCTGCAGCTGTCTCCCCTTGCGTTGAGTTTACCACTAGGCAGTCGGCGGAGCAGGTGGACGACTGCAGTGGCTCAGAGAAGAATACATGCCAGGTCCCAAGGAAAGCAAGAGAACCCAAAACACTGGCTTGTGGTGAGCAGTGATTCCTGCTCATAAACGTGCCAATCGGATCGGTGACATCTCTCCCTGGGAAAGGACTAAAGGGAGTAGAAAAGGGAACTGAGGAGCCTGGTAATCTGCTCATGAAACTGCTGCTTGCTTTGGTGTCTGATTTAAAGAACAACTAATACACTAATTCTTTTAAACCTGGTTTTTCAACCATTTTTGGTCTTTTCTGGTGACTTGAAAGTCCCAAGTAAGCCTGTTGGCAAGTGCAAAGAACTTTGGTGTAAGACAGGGTTTTTGCAGAGCACAGCTCTGCCACTTACTAGCTGAGTGACTTTGGGCAGTTCACTTAACCTCTCTGTGCCTCAGTTTCCACAGTTGTAAATTGCAGGAAATAACCACACCTATCTTCTTAAGGCTCGTATGTGAGTGAAATGAATCAATATATACAGAGCATTGAGAACAGTACCTCGTCCATAATGTTCACTGAATCCATGTTAATGAGTATTAAATTGAGATAATCTTATCAATGTAGTAAGACCTTACATAAGAATTTAAAAACAATGATGAACAGGGCTGGCCAAGTGGCGCGTTGGTTAAGAGCTGGCTTGGGATGCCAGAGGGCCCTGGTTCGGATCCCACATATGAGGGCCAGTGACACTGCCCTCCATAGCTAAGATGCTGAACAACAGCTCAACCTGGAGCTGGGCTGCTGTGAGTTGCCCGTGATGGTGTAGGCTGCAGCCC
>NW_017731979.1:815097-817222 GCF_001890085.2 Hipposideros armiger | reverse complement strand
CCCCACTGCAGCCTACACCGTCGCCGGTGACTCATGGTAGCCCAGCTCCAGGTTGAGCTGTTGTTCACCATCTTAGCTGTAGAGGGTGCAGTGTCACTGGCCCTCATGCAGGATCTGAACCGGGGCCCCGCTGCTCAGAGCTGGCATCCCAAGCCAACTCTTAACCAACGTGCCACTCGGCCAGCCCAAGTTATTATGCATATTTGATCAGGTGAAGATAAAGCATGCAGAGTTCATGTCACAGTGCCTGACAGAGAATAAGTGCTCAAAAATTAGTTTTTACTATTTTACACATAGTTGCTTAAACCTGATATATATGTACATGTGATATGTACACATGTATATATCATGTTTATGTATCTGTAGTTATAAGTCTATCTCCATGTGTATGTGTATGGATATGTATATACACACACACTGGTTTTCTGCCTGTTACCACATCACTCACAAAGGCCTGCAATATTTTTCATTAAATTCATAGAGTTTGAGATGGTTTGACTTAAATACCAACTGTGTAACATCCTTGGGATTCACTTTTTTTTTTTGGGGGGGGTTCTTTGAGGATGGACACCCTGAAGCGCTAGTTGAAACTGTGGCACAGTGCGAAGCCTACATGGCTACAGGTGAGGAATAGGACACCCCACACGGTTTGAGGTCATGGGCAAAAAAGAGAACTATCAAATATGAGAAAGACATGTTGAACATGAGCCCCAAGTCTAGAGCTCCAAGACAGACCCTCTAATTGCAGGCATTGAAGTGAAATACAGATGCTTCTTACTCAGTTGGCTCCATGCTCTGGAGTAAGGAGCAGCAGAGATCAACGTCTGTAACCATAAGCCCTAGGTAGTGCCTGGTGCCCAGCTGTGGGTAACACAGACCCAGGCAAGGACGCTCAGAGTGGTTCACCTGAAGTCAGAGGTGGGGTGGTGGGGAAGGTCTTATGGAGAAGACGGACAGCCATTCATCCTTGATGAGAGCGTAGTGGTGTTGAGTGATGGCCTTGCGTGGAGTAGAGAAGGTGGTCCCTGGCAGTTGGGGTTGGGAGTGAAGTTAGAGTAGATGCTGGGCTGAGAGGTGGGGAATCCACAGACCAGGAGATTGGGAATCCACAGACCAGGACACTGGGAGTCAGAACAAGTGAAAAGTAAGGAAGCCATGAGCTCCCCCACGCTTGGTTGCTTGCTGCCTGGGAGCAGTCCTGTTCATATTTTGTTGAGAAAACCATGGATTCCTTCTTGCAGACAGGACCTGACAGATGCTGGCCATGGATTTGCTTAATGAGTTTGAACTGTGAGTTTCATCCAAGGCTTTGACATGGTACTACCCAAAGCAGAAAGCTCTTTGAATTGTGTTGGTTTAATGCCAATATTTTTCCCACCAAAGACATGTATAAATATTTTTCCATAATAAACTGCATATTCCAAAAGGTCTTCCAATACAATGCATTTATAAAATTACCTTTCTTTGTTTTTGTTTTTGTACCAAATAACTGGCTTGCCAAGTAGAGCAGATATAATTCCAGGCAAAAGCGAAAAGGCTATTTTAATCAGAAAACACAGGGTATCCTTACAGTCTTTTTGAAATGTTAAAAGTAGCTCAAGTTTCTTATTACTTCCTTCATGGTCCCCAGATTGGGAAACACTGGTAGAGTAAAGAAGAAAAAGCAGATGCGAGTTTCAGTAATCTTTACGTCTTCCTCTATTGACAGGGTAGACAGAGACATCATGTGGTTATAAAGATATGGAGAAAAATGTTTGTGATGGCCAGCTGTGCCCACTTGGCTAGGCTGTAGGACCCAGTTAATTAAGCAAACTTAATCTAGATGTTGTGAAGGTACTTTGTAGATGTGGTTAACATCTCCAATCAGTTGACTTTAAGTAAAGGCGATCACCCTTGATAATGTGGGTGGGCCTCATCCAATCTGTTGAAAGCCTTCAGAGCAAAAACAAAGGTTTCCTGAGAAGGAAAAATTCTGCCTCAAGACTACAGCATCAACTCCTGCCCGAGTTTCCAGACTGCTGGCCAGCCCTACATATTTTGGATTCACCAGCCTACATAATTGTGTGAGACAATTCCTTGAAATCTCTGTCTCTGTCTCTGTCTCTCTCTCTTTGTCTCTCTCTCT
>NW_017731979.1:809899-813317 GCF_001890085.2 Hipposideros armiger | reverse complement strand
GCCCCTGCTGCAGTGGGTTGCCATGGGCTACCGTGTGTAGCCAGCAGCCAGCGTGAGTGGCCAGCAGCTGCAGTGAGCGGCTGTCCAGAAGCCGGCAACTGATCTGCCTCGCCCGGGAAGAGCGCAATGATGGTGCCAACTTGGGCCAGTGAAGAAACGTCCTCCACAACTAGACTGAAGAACAAAAGGACAGCAACTTGTCTGTCCCCCTTCCCCCAATTTCCCAATAAAAATCTTTAAAAAACAACAACAACAAACAAACAAACAAACAAAACGATGAACACAGTAAGGCCCATCCTTCAGAATCAGTCATTTAAGGCACGTCCTGGGAGGCTGCCACAGGCCACTGCGCAGGGAGCACGGAGCCTAGGGATTGTCACTCCCATCAGGACACTCTGATTCTGGTGAAAGGAAAGGACAAGGCGGCAGTGATAGTGTATGATGATAAGAACAACGAGAGAGGTGAATTTGAAGGAGGACGCCTCATCCGGGTTGGGAGGGAGAATTATGGGAAAGTTTCTGGAAGGGAAGAAAAGCAGATCAGCCCAACACCACCAAAGTTGAGGCAGAATTTCAGAGACAGGGAAGAAATGAGCTGTTTGGAAATTACAGAGTAAGAGAGAGAGATTGAGATTGAGAGAGAGAGAGAGAGAGAGAGAGAGAGAGAGAGAGAGAGAGAGATCATTATCAACATCCAAGGTGCCTGTGAAGCTGGGAGGCTGGATTCAAGTTAGGGTTTGTCTCAGACCAGAGGGAGGCCTCGGACAAGCCTGTACTGAGCCAGGAGGGAAGGTGGTACACACAGAATGGATGGCGGTGGTATTGGGATGCTGGGAAACTCTCACCAAGGGCCTCTACGTCCTCTGTGTGGGATGTAAGGCCATCTGCTAAGGGGAGAGGTAAGAGGACAGGAGGCTTAGGAAGAGCACAGAGTGTGTAGAATTGCCACTGGGGGAGGGGGAAGTGTTCTGAATGGGAAAATGGGGAGGGATTGTCCTGTGTTTTTAAGGTCCCAGGACAGCTGGGGACTTGGGAAGTGTTATGCTCTTAATCCCTGTAGTCATGACCTTCCATGGAAGAGGCTTCAGAGATAATGCGGTCCAACGATTTCTCTTTCCCAACCTCTCACCATTCACACATGTATAAACTGAGGATCAGAGATGATGTGATTTAGAGCAGAACCCAAGTCACAGGGCTCCCAGTCCCTGGTCTTTCCTCCACAGAGTATCTGGTGCTCGATGCTAACTCAGCCGAGAGCTGAGTGTCCACTAAATGCAGAGGTCTTTTTCCTTTGCTCGAGTTGGCTCCATCTTGCAGACAGAATGAAGGGCTCTCTGGGAGCCTGTGACCCACATGTCACGGTGCTAGGGCCAACATTGGACACCACGCAGCTCACGTCCCATTACTGAATTAGATACAGGGCCTTTGTTCCCTCGTTCCGCTTTGCAAACAAACATCCTGTCCTTCTCAGACGCCGCTGAGACTGTCTGCACCCACCTAAGGGTAGCCGAGACTGCCGAGGAGACTTCCAGAACTGCTGATTGGGGAAACTGAATATGTGCTGTTTCTAAAATCATAATAAATCAGTGAAAATGTAATACTCAGAATAATAGAATAGCTAGAAGTGTGACCAAGCATGAAAAAGCCAAAGGTTCCTAATGTACTGTGAATTAATCACCAATCCATATATTGGTAGAAGACAACATCAACACATATATCAAAGGAAGGGCAGAACAGCCTCAAAAAGCCTGAGCTAATCAGAATAAGTAAAACCATTTCAAGGTGACATTCACTTTGGAAAAAATTTAATTCTCCTAGGTGCTTGGGAGCCCAGGGTATTTCTAGCTCAGCATCCACACAAGGGAGGAATGCAAGAACATTATTTGCTAAATGGAATTAAAACTCTGGTTAAAGTCTTGTATGCTGCTGTGAAACCTGACTTCTTGGTTCTTGACTATTTCCCAGGCAGGGCAAATTGCCCTTCACTTGAGCCCATGAAGTGCATAGTATAGGCAAATTCACCACAAACATATTCATGTTCTCCTGAGGGCACGAGTAGAGCGTTGGCAGGTACCTCCCTGTAATCCAGACATTCTTTTATTCATTGAATGTCTGGTGTGTACCTACATGTGTAAGCACCGCTGTGGTAAATGCTGGGATTATGAAGATAAAATGGGTAAGGTCTGTAGTTTTGAAGGAAAGGCAGAAAAATAAGTATTTCACACACTCGTAGAGGCAAGATCATGAGGGACCATCTCTACCGTATCGTCTCCTCCATGAAGAGACCACATGGTAACAGTAACTGTTAACACTTTAATCCTGCCTGTGAAAGGGACTTGGAATAAATGGTTATCAGGCCTTTCCCACCTCACCAATCAAATGGTGGGAAGGAGAGAGCGTGGGGCGGAGAGAGAAGCAGACATATTTCTGTGGTAGAATTTACGTCATGGAAACATGAGGACTGGAAAAAAGAAACCCCTTTGACAACGAGGATCTGCATAGATCTAACATTAGGGAAGAGTCAAACTCTCTTCAGGACCCCCCTCTCTTCCTTCTCTCTCCCTCTCACTTCTGCTCCTCTGTGAAGGGGCCTCAGTCTCTCCTCCACAGCCAAGATGCCACCACACAGCTGGGAAAGATGGCGGTCAGCAGTTTCAGTGTCACCCCATCCCAACCTAGTAACTTCAGTTGAAAGAGAAAACGTCCTTCTCCCAGAGTTGAGTAAAAATCCCAGGGGAGGATTGTGAGCTTGCCTGCGTCACATGACCTTTTCAATCCCCATTTTCAAGTGTGTGGAATACAAGATTGGCCAGGCCAAAGCAGAAGCCCACCCCAGTGGCCTAAAGAGCCATGTGTGGTTGCGAGCTCCTCCAGGCCACATGGAGCGAGAAGGAACGTTTCATCAAAGGACAAATTGGTGTTGTGATTAAAAAACAAAACAAACAGAGGAAGATATTGGGAAGGTAAATACCAACCACAAAATCTAATAAAAACAAACGAACAAACAAATCAGATGTCTACTTCGTAAGAGAAGCAGGCCTACGAGATGTAGAGATATTGGGGTGCTTGACTCTTTGGCTTCTCTTAAAGCTGTCCTCTCAGCCAGGCTCCCTAACATTTTCCCAGCCTCATGGAGCACATAGAGACCTCCGGTAGAATGACTAAGCTGCCCCCAGAAGGAATAGAACATCCCTGGGGTTGCAGTCGCTCCAGGACCCTCCCTGTTGCCTGAGAGCAGAGAGGATCAGTATCTTGGCCCACCTATTACTCATTAATCAGGAGGCCCTGCTTGATGTTACTTTCTGTCCTTAAGCCTCTAAAGCAGCGGTTCTCAACCTTCCTAATGCCGCGACCCCTTAATACAGTTCCTCATGTTGTGGTGACCCCCAACCATAAAATTATTTTCGTTGCTACTCTA
>NW_017731979.1:771697-809198 GCF_001890085.2 Hipposideros armiger | reverse complement strand
CTTTCCCCCTTTCATACGCACACAAACATATACACAAAGTTAATGTATTAGAGGAGAAAAATATGGGTTATATCAATAGGTACTGAAAGTGACATTTTATAAATGAGATAATTTATTAACATTCTGTGCGTAGTGCTTGACACATAGTAGGTGCACAGGCAATGGTAACTATTATTATCCACCGCAGAACCCATGATTAGTCCATACCAGCTTGCTGATAGAAAGACATTGACTTTTATGAACATGGTAGTTATTTCTTCGAGTGTTTCCAAAGCTGGGTTTCAAATTGAAACCAATATACATGACCACGTGGAGGAAATACTCATACACATGCTGATTTTATTAGGTTCATCTGACCTGTTCCTCAAGCCAAAAGTTATTTTTAGCCCCTCTAGGACAATGTTCCTCCATCTATAAAGTAAAAATGAGAATGTATTTCCATCACAGGTTGTGAGGGTCAAATGAGACCATCAGTTCCCAAGCACTGAGCAGATTGCTTCCACAAGGCGATCCTTTAAATGTGCCATGTCCCCTGGGAGTGGCCTTTGTTTCAGCCTAACTTCTGTAAATGGCAATATGAATGCCTGGATGGCAGGTCTCCGGTTCACAAAAATGAAAGGGCAGGCAAGTTTCTTTGGTGGGAATTAGTGTAGCCTTCATTACCAGAGAGATGGCACCAGCTCTCATGAGACTACCAGGCAGGTCAAACCCAAGGTGAGAGAGGCATTCATGGGCATCTTGCAAGCGCTCGTCTAAGGCAGAAGAAACACTACAATAGAGATTATGTGGAAAGAGAGTTTCAGGGAAATAGCAAGGAAAAAAAAAAGACTTTGGCTTGGACTAATATAGTAGGAAAGACTTAGGAAGACATCCATAGACTCTCATCTCCCCTCCAAAGTGTACGACTTGAATACTTTTCAAAGGAATAGTTTATTTATTATCCGTTTAAAAAGATTTGAAATACTTAAGGAACAGTAGCAAGAAGAGTATAAAGAACCCTCACTTTTCTCCCTCCTAGGAATCCACCCAAGTTTTGTGAAATGTCCCAGAAACGTCTTGTGTAGCTAAAGGATCCAGTTCAGAGTCACGGTCACCCTTGGTTGTTATGTCTCTTCAGTATCTGTCAAGGTGGGACAGTTCCTCAGGTCTGCCTTGATATTCACAACTTCAGCATTTGTTTTTTACATTAAATATGACATCCTTGTATTACAATTCACAGCAGCAATTATTCTAATCATCATAAAGCGTGTTAGTAATGGGTGGATGCTGGCCAAGGTCAAGGTTTATTGTAACGTTTTGACAGTTGAAAATGCACTTACAATATCTGGTGTTTCCTTATGATTCATTGACTTTTCTTGGATGATGCCATTTTTAAAAAGCACTGTTTAAGCACTTACAGGATACTTGTCTTAGAGAATGCCCTTCAATTTGAGTTTTTGGCAGTTATTTCACAGAAGTGACTAAAAGCCTCTCACTGCATCTCATCAAGTCACGCACGATGCTGCTTTTAATGATTACTGGTGTGAACTTCGATCAAGGTGCCAGTGGATACCACTGTAATGTTACCCTTTTCCCTTTGTAATTAGGAGGTATTTTTGTGGGCAGATACTTTGAGACTATGTGAATATCCTCTTCCTTAATTCAATTTCACCTCCTCTACTATTAGCATCCACCCATGGCTCTTACCTGAATTAATTTTTACTGTAACAGTTGCCAAAAGGTGATGTTCTAATTCCATAATTTCCTCTATGTTTGTTAGTTGGCACCCTATTAAGAGGAAAAGCTCTCTATTTTTCCCCCATTTATTTGTTTAATATATTTTTTTATCAATGTGGGAGTATGGATGCTTAATTTATTCAATGGCACCTGATCCATTATTATCCTTATTTATTTTGATCCTCAAATTGTCCAGGATTGGGCCAGCAGGAGCCCCTTCCAGCTGGACCCTGTGTCCTTTTGATGTGTCCTCTTCATTCTATGAGCACTTTGAGTATTTTTTTGTACAATAAGATATTTCAGGCTCATCTTATGTTTCTCCTGACACAGCCCTGGAAAGAGCCATCTCTCTAGAGAGCCCTGGTTCCATTTCATGGAGAATGTTACTTTGAAGCCAAAATCTGGGTTTTAGGTGTGCTCCTTGCTCCTTGGGTGTTATTGCTTCCAGGTTCTGTCAGTATCTAATTCAGTACCACATGGTTCTATATTTTTAACTCCCTTCTGTAATCATGAGAAGTCTAGCTTCCATTATCCTCAAATATTTACTTATTTGTTCACCTCTGTCCATGTCTAACCACTCTCCCAATCTTGCTGGGCTGACACCCTGCTTAGCTGCTTTTCTCACTTGGGTTCCCATCCCCATGAGGCCACCTTCCTCACTCAGGCCTGCCAAATGGATTTTGGACTAAATTATTCAGGAAGGAAGGAAGAAGAGAAGCCATATAAATATAAACATAGATATATATTTTTAATAATACCCAATTTGGTCCTGGATAAAGGAGATGGGCGTGTTCATAAGTGTCTAAGAGAATATATTTGTACATGTTTCCATCTTTAATATGACGCTCAATTCCTACATGTCTGATATAGCTGATAACACACACACACACACACACACACACACACACACACACACAATCATGCTTTTTGACCTAGGAATTTCATTTCCAAGAAATTAACCTAAATAAATAGATAATTGGACAAATGTGATAAACATCAATATTTGTTGCAACACTATACATAACAACCAAGAACTTTCAATGTACATGTCCAATAAACTTCATCAATGTAAATCACCAGATAATGGTTTCATAGACGGCTTATACTTTTTGTCATAGAAAACGTCAATAATATATTGTTAAAGCAGAAACTGAGTTAAAAGAGTAAATATCATGCGTTCTTTTTGAATACATATGCACATATTTATAACGCTGTGGGGAAGAACCTCAAGGCTGTTCATCAAACACTGGGTTTTCTCTAGGTTGTGGACGTTTAGACTGTTGTGTTATATTATTTTGTTTTTTTCTTCTTGCTTACAATCCATTCAACAGTGAACATGTGTTGTGTAATTAAAAAATTGTAATCAAAAACAATTACAAGACTTAAAACTCAATATCTCGTCTGAAAAACTAGTACTGACCTCATAAATGTACCAAATCCACATCATCACCCCACTATCCACTAATTATTACTAATTACTAATTTATAATTTATAATTTATAATTACTAACAATCCCACAGAGCTCACTGCACAAGATTTGAGTGAGAATCAAAGAAATAATAGACATGGCAGCCATTGTCACCTGTAAGGTGTAAAAAAGCTAAGTGCTTTTAAAATCATTGCTGTTATCATCATCATCATCATTATAATTATTAATTATTTATATTGATTTTGGTTCTTTCTACTGATTCCTGTTTTTGTTTTCAAATAAATTTTATTGGGGAACAGTGTGTTTTTCCAGGATTCATCAGCTCCAAGTGAAGTAGTTGTCTTCAGTCTAGTTGTGGAGGGCACTGCTTCTTGGCCCATGTGGGGATCGAACCATGTGGGGGTCGAACTTAGCTCCTTGGTGTTATGAGCTTGCACTCTAACCACCTGAGCCAACTGGCTGCCCCTGATCCCTGTTTTCTAAATTCAGAGGAGAAAATGCTAGGCTATGCTCGGCTGCTGGCAAGTCAGAGAAGCATTTGGAAAGGCACATTCTCTGAAGGAACTTAGAATCTACTTGAGAAGATAATATTCCAACACTTTCACAGCACTCAACAAATGAGACCAGGCTACAACGCAGGGGGAGATATGAGACTGAGCCTGCTTCTGCCAGCAGTCTAAGACCACAAGAGCCCCGTGTGGGCTGGAGAGTCAGGGAAGGTGTCAGGGGGCTGCAGTCGCATATCCTGGTTGGACGCCGATTGTATATTGTTAATTGCTTTTCAAATGCTGCGACTAGATTTTTTTCACGCTTCGTGTTGAGTATGAAGTGCAATTTTAGAAACCAATTAGAAGGATAGAAATGATGCCGAGAACAAAATCCGCTTCGTTCGTATTTTTAGAGATCCTGCATAGTTTAACAGGCTCTAAAACGCATTTTGTCCAAGACAATAATATCCCAAAGACAAATGTATGAAAACGTGGGTAGATGTGTGTGATCCTGTCTGGTTCCTGTCCTGGAATCGGGGAGAAAATATATCAGCCTCATGGATATAGGCTCATTTTCATTTTTAATATGCAAAGTAGTTATAATTTCTATTTCAAGCAGGTTGTGTCTTGATCATAGTACACTAGTGGAGATTAGTAATTAGAAGCGGGGTTGGCTTGCACGATTATGGGTGAGGATTTCACAGGACTTGATGTTCATTTTAGAAGCCAGACTCTGTCAATGCTTGTCCAAGAAACCCCCTGAGATCAAAGGGTAAAGCCTCAGAGAAACATTTGGCATGCGGCCTCTGTCTTTCGGGAACTGGAGTTCCAAATTCCTTAATTTCCTGACAGTTCTTCTTCTCTAGGAGGATTAATTGACATTCAAGCAGTGTTTCTAAAACCTTCCCAAGAAAATGCCCCTAAGGGCTGAGGCCACATTACTGCTGCAAATTTTCGATCTGTTTTTATCTTTAAAAAAAGCAAAGTTTTTCCTATTCTATAACATATCTATGCTTGCTTAAATACAAAGATAAGGAGGCTTCCTCCTCAAATATTCATCTAAACTTAACTTTCCAAAGACCCCTTATAACCCTCAAAATATAATCCAAACCCCACCAGGGACCTTCAAAAGCTGGCCTCTGGCTACCCCCTGGTATCACCTCTTCGCACCTCCCTTTACCACGTGTCCTCCTCCATTCCCATAAGCTCTGTCTCTTGACATTCAGCCTTCATTTTGCTGTTCCCTCTGCCTGGAACACTGATCCCATTCCTTTCATCCTTAGCCAACTTTTGCTCATGTCAACAATTTCTCCCTTGGCCCTTCCCTTTAGAAAAGGAAAAATGCCCCGCCATGTGCTTCTAAAGACTTCTATTCCATGCAACATGTGCTATGTTTTATTGTTATTGCCTATTTAGTCACCTCTCTTCACAGGCTGAGTTCAATGGTGTAGGGTTCTTGTGGAGTTTTCTCTCCCTTAGCTCTCTCTGCCTTGCTCAGCGCTGGGCACAGTAGGTTGTCTCTTTCCATTCTTAGTCTGTGCTTCCTATCCCTCCGCCTCTGTCCCGACACAAGGCCTTCCTTGCACACCTGGAAATTCTAGAGCACTTGTTACAGTAACGGTCTTACTCCCTATTGGTTTGGATTGAAAACCATATTTGGGTTGCGATTTGCCCTCAGGAATAACTTCAGTAGAGGAAAACGTACCTGATTTATTTCTAGACTAATAATAATTCTGGAGTTTAGGTATTTTAGCTCCCAAAAAGCTTAATGGTAGACATCGACATTGCCAAAATAGATAAATGGATAATGACTGAAAACTGTTACCAAGAAGCATCATTGGAGAGACCGGTGTGTTACCTCCGTGATGGTACATTTTCAGCCTCCCTGCTGTCCTCTAATTGCTCCAGTCAGCTGCTGGGTATGCACCCATCATTTGCAGCACAATGTCATGCTCTGTGGAAAGCTGTTCTTCAACGATCCCAGTGGCAGAATTTTTTAAATGGATGATGTTTTAAAAATTCTATATAGACTAGTTGTATCATTTGGATTCTTCTTGAATGTGAACTCCCAGATAACAATCTTCCACAGCATTAGACATCATATTGCTTTGGGCCTGTTTACAGCTCTGAGGAGGAAAATCATTTCTTAGCTCCAGCTAAGCATGCTTGGTGCTTTCATAATGACTGTAATTCTGAGGCAGTATTGACTGAGGTTAGGAAGGCGATACCTGGAGGTTCAACCAAGTATTGATCGCCTCCTAACAGGTAGTAATGGCTGCAGTAAACACGGGAGAGATCAGTTGAAACAAACAGATAAATACACTTGTAGCAGAAGATGTCTGTGCCACCGTGAAGACTGGGGTAAGCGGTCCCATCAGCCAGCTCTGGTGTCTTTGTCAGCAGGGGGCCTTCCAGCTGCTGGATCCTGCTTAGTCTGCTCCCTGAAAAGGCCAGAAGTGCCTGGGAGGGACGTCACTTGGGAGGCAGCTTCTGACCAGTGCTGAAAGATGCGGGAGGGTAAATACCCCAGCTCTCTTGTGTCCTGATTGGGACAACTCAGGTGTGACCTACACCATCTCCAAAGTGCCTCTCTGGAAGTGACCCCAAGTTCCTCTCTATATGAGAGTTCTTGATCCTGAGTCCTACAGAGCTTCCTTCTCTTCCCTTTCCACACTCCCAATCCCCTATGTTTTGTTTTTTTTCTGGAATCTTCCTAATAAATAACTTCCACATGAATCTTTGTGTTGAGCTCTGCTTCTGGGGAATCTCACCTATGACAACACTGAAGTAGAACTGGAGACATGGTCCTCAGACATTGGTGGTTAATTCCTGACCATGAGCATCGATCTCAGTGGGCCTTCTTTAATGGGATCTTTCCGATTTGTACAGTCGATCCGACAAATATATAGATGCTGCTAAAGTTACTGCTACCCCGAATTCTCTTTCCCCCTTCACTGTCAACCATCATGCCCTCAGATTGATCTCCTGACTCCTACTTCTAAAATAGACCCCGCCTGCTCCAGCATCTCCATTTTGGCACCTTGCCATTGTCTGTAATTTTTGCATGTGTATGTGTCTTCCTTTGGTTTCACCCATCTTTACCCCAAAACTATAAGCCACGCGGTCAGGGCCCTCATCTGTTTCCTTCCTTCCTTTCTTCCTTCCTTCCTTCCTTCCTCCCTTCTTCCCTTCCTCTCTTCTTCCCTCCTTCCCTCCCTCCCTCTCTCCCTCCTTTCTTCTTCTTTTTTAAATTAGTTTCAGGTGTACAAAACAGCATAGCAATTAGACATCCACACACCTCACAAAGTGATCTGCCTTGTTTCTTGCTGTGTGCTCTGTGCCAAGCCCAGCGCTCAGGGACAATTTGTTGAAAGAATGGAATCCACATGCGATTCCATTCTTCCCTCCAATCTCCCCTCATTGCGTCCACAAAGACTCTCCTTTGCTGAGGCTGCAGAGATGGTTTTGTATGCCCAGGATCTAGAAGAAATTAGCAGAAGTCTGCTCTACAGAAATCTTGGAAAACCCACGTGGCCCAAATAAGGAAAACAGATGAAGCACATGTATTTATAGGGTTGTTTAGCCTGGGACATGCCAACCAGTAAACAGATTGTCCCCGACAAGTCTTCGGGGAAGGTGTGGACATTCCGACATCAAAGTGTTGCTGGCATTGATTTGGTTCTTGGAAAACATAAGCCCTCTGTCCCCCTGAGCCCTCTGTGTGACCGGTCGGGTCTGGTGTCTCTGGATCAGATTCTCCCAAGGCAACAGTTACTCCAGGAGGGGGATGTTTTTGTGGGCTGCACATTAACCCTTTGGGGCAATTAGGACCTCTCCAAAGTAGTCAAGATGAGTTCTGAAATCTTTCACCCATTTAGAGGGTCAGGAGCAGAATTTCTCAAAGTGGGTCCCCCAGAACATAACGATTATAGCATGTTAATGGGCTTTCCATAGGCAGCAAAATATATTTGGAAAGAATCTTTAACATATTAATGCACTGTTTTGTGGCTATGGAACTTACGTAATCATAGGGTATTTTCTCAGGGGCGATCTATCGCGTGGGCACTGCTGCACTGGGTATTGTCTGGAGTCGCTATTATATTTCACAGTCTCCATGGCTATGCATCCCCATGCTGCTGACTTGCAAATGGTCCTCATCTTCTTCCACGTGGGATATCTCAAGAGCCTCTTCCGCCACTCTCTGCTTTGTATCTCATGCTCTTTTCGAAATCGGGGTGTCCCCCAGTCCACAAACGTTCTGCCAACTTTCTCAAATGTCTGGTTTTGCATTGCATAATAAACCATTGCAAAACTTAATGGCTTAAAACAGCAGCCATCCTTTGCGTGTCTGTATCTCGTGGACCTGCCATTTGGGCAGGGCTCTGCAGGGAAGGCTCGTCTCTGTCCCATGCAGCCTCTGCTGGGGCTGCTGAACGGGGGCTGCAGGATGAGCTCCCAGGATGACTCACTCACATGGCTGGTGAGTGCTGGCTAGTGGCTGAGACCTCAGCTGGGGCTGTCAGTAGGAACACTCATGCATGGCCTTGCCCTGTGGTTGCTGAGTTTCTTCCCAGCATGCCAAGTGGGTTCCAAGAACGAGTGTTCAAAGATACAGGAAGTGGAAGCCTGGGTGTCTTAAGGGCCTGGGCTTGGAAACAGTTCAGTTTTACCTCCACTGTCATCTGTTGCTCAAGCAGTCGCAGGGCTTAGATTCCAGGACAGATGACATAGACTCTGCCTCTACATCTGGGGGCTATGTTTTAAAATGGCTATCGCAGCTCTATGAATTTGCGTTTAAAGTTCCTTCTGCCTTTAATGTTGCTTTACCCCATCTCCACCTTGCAACCTGGAAAAACTACTGATTCTCCAAGGTCCCTCTCCAATATCACTTTTCCTGTTTCCACTTTCATACCATGTTGTTTTTATCACTAGTCTCACATTTAACACATCGTATTAATGTTGGTTGTCTGAAAGGGCAATAAAACATCTTATTCATCCCCTGTACCAGTTCCTAGCTTAGGGCCTGTGCTGAATTAATTGACTAATTTTCCAGACCAACTGTCATCTTAACAGCTACCATTTCATCAATGTTTACTGTTTAATAGGCCCTAAAATCTTCACCTTACAAATATTATCTTCTTGAATCCTCACAAGTAAGAAGTTGTTATTATTTCTGTTATACAAGTGAAGGAACTAAGATCAGGGGAAATTTTCCAATGCCCCACAGTCTATAAATGGCAGAACTAGAATTCAAACCCAAGTCCAAAGTCTATGTTCATCACCACTATGTTCTTATTTGAAGAGTGAATTCGTTAAAATAGCCACTTATATCCATATAACATTGAAATCACCAAACAGCTCTCTCAAATAGTTGATCTGTAGATTTTACTACAATGTTTTAGGAAGTCTGATTTAATTTCATCTCTGCAAACCATGATCTATTGTTCTAAAGGATGCAAATATTTGAAGAACTACTATGTTCTTCATATATTGTTGTTGAGCTCAAGATGGCAGAATCAGAAGTAATTGGAGGAAGACATGAGGAAAAGGAAGATTCTGATTCAACATAAGGAAACACTTTTTAAGGGTTAAGACTGACCATAGATGGACCGGCTTGCCACTGGAAGTGCCGAGTTCCCCATCACTGCAGGAACCCAGGAAGGTTCTGGATGACCATTAGGTTGTTCCAGAGAGGTAGGCTAGATGTCTATAGTGGATATACTGTTTCGCTCCCCAGTGTCCCTCCATCTTTGTCCTGGTAATTATATAAAAAATTTCCCTTGGGAAGTACACTCTCTTATTCTCAGCTAATGTGTTTCAGGCACATTAGTTCAGGTGGAGTTGATTCTATCCTAGCGTGGTCACATGACTTAGACCTGTCCAATCAAAGTTTTGCATTTCCCTTGCCATATTGATTATTTCAGTGATGAGTAATGATCTAGTCATTGCCATTCATTCATTCAGTCATGTATTCAGTAATCTATATGTTGAAGTTTTTTTCAAATCATAAAGGATTGACATCTATAGGAATTATCCTCCCACTGTAAACAACTAGACAATAAGAAAATACACAAAACAGCTGTTTTCAGGCATTATATTTAGGCAGTGCAGGAATGTGATCTCTGAGAAAACGAAAGAAGTGAGTCCTATGCTTGGTCCAGATAACTGGCTGGAGGCAGTTTCCAGGACAGAGGATAGGAAATGGAAACCCACAGAGAGGCCGTCAGTCTTGCTGCGCTGGGGAGACTGAGGTTGGAGTTTGTGGATGCCAAGCCAGGTAGAATTTGTGGGACAGATTTCTGGAGAGAAGGATCCTATGCAAAGAAAGAGTTCCAGAAACCTGCCTAAGAGTTCCCTTCAGTCTGGCTGAATACCAATCTATCATGTATGAGGTGCATCCCCATAGAGCTTAGCTTGTCTTGCAAATTAGTTTCTGGTATTGACTGTACTGCTAAGGTTTGTCTATCAGTTTTTGTTTTTTTTAAGATTTTTATTGGGGAATTGGGGCATGGGAACAGCACTGGGGAATTGGGGGAAGGGGAACAGACAAGTTGCTGTCATTTTGTTCTTCAGTCTAGTTGTGGAGGACGTCGCTTCACTGGTGAGGCAGATCAGTTGCCGGCTTCTGGACGGCCGCTCACTGTGGCTGCTGGCTACACACAGTAGCCCATGGCAACCCACTGCCACATGGGGCTACAGTCTATGCTGTTGCCGGATACTCACGGCAGCCCAGCTCCAGGTTGAGCTGTTGTTCAGCATCTTAGCTGTAGAGGGCGCAGCATCACTGGCCCTCATATGTGGGATCCAAACCGGGGCCCTCTGGCATCCCAAACCAGCTCTTAACCAACGCGCCACTCGGCTAGCCCTGTCTATCAGTTTTTAAATGCATTGGCCAGAGCTTTATTTCGGCTTCCCTGCTCCCTGTTTCAGCATTTCTTTGCCACAACTCTACCTGTAGTGGTTAATTCTAATAAGGACAGCAATGGTTCCATAGCTTTTTAATTGGTATATTTTTCAAAATTCAATATTGCTAATATGAGTTATTATTATAAGATTAAAATCATATTAATTTCATATTAAATCATATGAAGCAATTTCACAGAGGGAACGCCAACAATGAAAGGGAGTGATGCACGCTCCTTTTCTTCTAAAGTGTTACCCAGGGAGTACACAGTGATGTGACCAAAACTGCCCATGCTTGGAGCCCAGCCTGCTCTCCGTGTCTATACATACGATGACAGAAGGCAGGGCCAGACCCAGACTCTGGCAGGCAGCCACTGAAGCCACCATCACAGGTGTTCCTGGGGCCCCACCCGTACTGGCTACCTAAGTAGAGAACCTGTGAGGGGAGGTGGCTTCCCCAATCAGGACACACCTCAGATCTCCTGCCCATTCTCCTCTCCCAGGTCCCGCCTAGGAGTCCCAGCCCTGGACTCACAAGTTCCCTATGGGGAGCGCCAACTGGGAGAACAGAACTTGGGCATAAAGCTTTCAGCTCCTAGATGTCAACTCCCAAGAACAGGGCCTGGCACGTAGTAGGTGATTTGGGTGAGGGAGGAGACCTCGGGTTTTAGAGTCATAGAGAGTTAGAATGGATGAAATCTAGAAAGATTCCTTCTCAACTCCTTTTTAAGCTCTCCTTCTGTGGTGACTGTTCCAGAAATGTCTCTCTGTTCAGGGAGTCAGTAGAATTAAGCCTCAGGAAAGACAGCAATTTCTCCTCCTTCCCTCTTCTTTCTTTTTCTTTTTTTTTTCCTTCTTCCCAACCAGGAAGCCACCCATCACAATGGTGTGATGGGAAATGTTTAACAGCTGTATCTCCAGAAGAAAAGCAGCCCTGATTGGTAGCTCTTTGACAATTCCTGTGGTGCAGATATTCCCACCATGGTTGATGTCAAGCTACCCACATGATGTCACTGAATGTGGAGTTGAGATGTGTACAGTCAGCTCTCTCGAGCCAGCATGAGCCGGCTCAAGCCATCACTGCACAACGTGGGGCTGTGAGCCTAGGCTTTGAAGACACACATCTGATACAGGTTCTGAATCTAGTGTTTACTAGCTGTCTGACCTTGGGCAAGTTGCTTAATCTTCATGCATGGCAGTTTCCTTATCGGTAAAATGGGAATAACAAAATTGTGCATGTCATGGAGCTGTTTTGAAGAGCAGTTGGGCAAATGTATATAAAGGACAGAGTTCAAAGGCTTGTCTGTCCCATCTAAGTACTCCATGCAAGGGAGCTAATATCAGTTATAATTATAATAGTAAACATCACATAATAAAGCCTTTCCCTCCGTGCCACGTATTGCAACAGACTGACAGTAAAAATATAAGCTCCCCAGCCTTGTGAGATGCCCGGATCGTTCCTGGGACACAGTCACAAGCTGGGAACAAAGGCACGTGCTGACGTAGCTAGGAGAGCCCAGACTTTGGGGAGCCTGGTGGCTGGAAAGAAACAATTATGGCAAAGATGAAATGACCTTCTTCTCTTCTTCACTCAAAATAGATTTTTGGCTAGTAGGCATTCTTCAGTGACCCCTTAACAACCTTCAGGAAACTAGACAATTTGGGCCATGAAGCAGACTGTGTTCTGATGCATGATGTGGCTTACAAATGAAAGGGTGACTTTCCATCCCTGCCAAGCAGGAAGGAAAGAGAGTGGTGTTTCCTGAACGGGGGACAGAGATAGGTCACAGAACGCCTCTCGCACCTAGTGGCCTGCCTGTCCTTGTATCCACAGGGTCTGGCCAGCGGTTGGCATGTGATAGGAGCTAGAGAAGTACTTGCAAAGCCCACACAAGTAAGTATTGAGCACCTGTTTTCTGCACAGCATAGGGACCCAACAGTAAAAGAAACACACGCCATACCCTTTAGAACTCATTGTCTCATGGACAAGGAAGACATGTCAATAAGCAACTGTCCCTTCATAACAGCGGTCTGAAAAATATGTCCGAGGACCATAGCTGAGATCGTGATGAAATCTGCCTCCGGGTGTCATGGAACGATTTACACAGGGGGTGGCATGTGAACGTGGTCTTGAGCCATGAAGGACTGTACCAGTTACAGGAAGCAATAGCAGAAGAAGCAGATTCATGGAGCAGGTAATAGTTCAGGGTTCCTTGGTGAGTTGTTCTGCACCCCAGACGCCAGCTCTCCAGCAGGCACCGAATACGTCTACTTGCACCCAGAGGGGAAACTGGGTCAGCGATGTACTAACGTGGAATCACCAAAGGTGGCTGCCCAGGGCAGACAATAAAGGGTGCAGAGCCTGTAAATAATTTAAAAGAATTAAACGGACTAAAAGTTGTTCTGCTTTCTAGCATTGCATGTGTCAGCAATTCTAAACAATGT
The DNA here is from genome assembly GCF_001890085.2 of Hipposideros armiger. Taxonomy (NCBI): domain Eukaryota; kingdom Metazoa; phylum Chordata; class Mammalia; order Chiroptera; family Hipposideridae; genus Hipposideros; species Hipposideros armiger. Next base: position 796,216 of record NW_017731979.1, on the reverse strand, counting down.
CAATGATAAAATACTCCCCCCCCCTCCCCAGCTTTCTCTACCCTCTTCCCTGCAGGGCCAGATAATCCCCTTTTCCCTACCTTGAAATGCCACTTATGCAGATTCTTATATTTAGGGGCAGAGCTAAGGAGGGGAGAACATGGGCCCATTGCTGGGAAGTACTTTGAAAAGGCATCTCTCTTCAATCACCTTCTCTTAATGTCTTGCAGTCTCATCACCCATTTCTCAATAATATCTCCTCTAATGCATTGGTTTTCATCATCTTCATAAGCGTCATCACATCCATCAGGACTAGGCTAGGTTATGCTGCAGAAACAAATAACCTCCAAATCTTAGTGGCTTGACATCACACAGGTTTATTTCTTGCTCATGCCACATGCCCAATCGATAATAATCCTCCCATTGCCATGTGCACCAATGTTCTGTACCCCAGGACTCTGCTCAGCCTTCTTCCAGCAGCTCAGCCCCCAACCCGAGAGTTCCCTCATCCCCCTCCAACATCCCTGGACACACATAAGCCCCGCTCCCACCCCAGCAGGGAGTACATGGTCACCTTGAGCAGAGGTGCTGATGTGAGGGTTATGTGGCCCACTGAGGCAGGACAGCGGTTCCCAGCTCACCCCTGTTCCCCCACAGCAGACGACAGAGAATGCGTCAGATGCTGTGTTAGGGCAGCTTCCAGTGGGTCCTCATGGTTGGGGCCCAGCAGGAATGTGGGTGGGGTGCAGGAGTGATTGCAGACGAAAGGAGGGTCAGGCTGAACTCCGTGTGAGAAGGGCCTTGTGGAACAAAGAGGAAGGATTTCACATGGCGGGGAAAGGGGCGCCCATCAACGTGCTTGAGCTGGGTTGGGACGTGGCCAGGCTACGTTACAGAAAGATGGTTCCGGATGCAGAGGGAAGATGGTTTGGAAGTGGAGAAGCCAAGGAGGGTCTGGCACGAGCCTGGGCAGAAATCGTAAAAGCGAAGAGGATGGTAGCAGCAAGAAAGGCCCCGGGGAAGGAGCCGTTTAGCAATTAGAATTGTCTGAACCTGTTACTGAAGGAAACTGAGGTGCTGATGAGGGAGACTGCCCAGGTGTAAGAGAAGGCAACTGGATAAACAGCACCTTTAACAAAACCCAAGATACTGGGGAACGGGTTTGGGAAGATCATGAGTTAGTGACTGGGTCTTCCTGGTACCTGGCCTGTAGCACATGGTTGTTGAATTTCAGCAAAACTCCATGTGCCCTTTGGAAACAAGGCCCTTATTTCAATCAACGAGGGAAAAGAATTGCAGTGTCTGGCAACAGCATTGGCCTTCCAGCTCCAGACTCGCAGGACAGCGACTCTACCTCTGAAAGGGGAAAATTAAAAAGAAGGGAAACGGGCACCTGGTCTCCTTCCAGAGGGGCAACCTCCACCTCCGTTTTGGGGCAGCGTCTGGTCCCGTGACAGTGTGTGGAGCTGGAGGTGGCTCTGAGATGTCGCCATGCTCCAGCTCTGACAGCTGTTGGTGATGGATGCACCGCCGCCCTGCTTTGTCTGATCCTGCGCTGATGTCAGCTCTTCAGAAACAAACATGGGCTCCATGAAAATAAACATCTCCTTGGGAGTGGGGGCTGGGAGGGAGCAGTGTGTGTAACTAGCTGTGTCTGTGCCTCTATGCAGCTGCCGTATGAAAGCCAAGTCCATTATAAAGATGCTCAAAGACCTTCATGCTCAGGTTAGAGTTCTTCCTGTTATGCTTTCCATGTCTGGAGTGGGGCAGCTTCCGCCGGGAAAGCTACAGAGCCTGGCTGGGGCAGCAGGGCCCGGATCGCTGGGCCACCATCGGGCGAAGGAGATAGAGGTGTGGGGCCTGCAGGGGCGGCCGGGAGAGAGTTCTCTCCAGCTGTCAGGGTTCAGCTCTGTCCCAAGTATGGTCTTCCTTGGCAAGTAATTCCCCGTCGCCAAGGGGCAGCGGGCTGGAGTGCGTCTGATAATTGATCCTCTCCTGGAACCCCCAGATTGCAGAGCCGTTAATGCTCTGTGTGTGTGTGTGTGTGTGTGTGTGTGTGTGTATGTGTGTGTGTGTGTGTGAGAAGAGGTGGGCTCGTGTTCTCCAAAGGAAGCTACAGCACAAGATGATGACAGAGCACAGATCTAGAGGAAACCCAGCAGCGCCAAGTCCTCATCCCGTGTCATGTATTCAGCCAGGGCTTTTGGAGCAGTTGCACCGTGCTGAGTGGTGGGGCTGGGCTGGGGAGGGGGTAATGGCAAGAAAAGCTAATATTTGTGGAGCACCCACAGTGTTTTGGAGCCTTAATAGATATCATCTTATTTTTGGATAATAATTCCACCTTTATTAATAGCCATTATCTGGACCATCTAGAATTATTTTAAATATCTAGAATACCTGGAATTATCTTGACCATCTAGACACGATCTCTTCATAATAGCCACAGTTGATGTGCCAGGTGCTGAGCTAAGCAGTTACATGCATATCGCCTTTAGCCTTCCTACACGGACGTGGAAGGGAGCAAGTCACGTTTTCCATTTTACAGATGAAGAGACTGAGGCTCAGGGAACAACTTGCGGCAGTCACACAGCTGCCCCACTCTGCCCTCAGCCTGCCCACAGCACCACCTCCTCGCCTCTAAAATAGGGTGAATGGTGCCTCCTTTGTAGGGCTGAAGAGAGTCTTCATTCATTCCCAGATAGCTTCCAAGATACTCCGAGGATGTCTGTGGCGTTTCCAGCACCAGGCCCGCCCATAGCAGGCTCTCATTACAAGGTGTTCTCCTGAAAAGCTGCACCAAGTTTAACTGTGGGGTCCAGCTCCCTCCGCGTCTCTCCCGCCCTGCAGGGCGCTCACTCTCCTCGCACACCCCAGCTGCCTTCCCCTTGGTCCTTCCAAGTTGAAAGAAAATGAAAACCAGGCCTCCTGTCGCGGCTGTGACAGCTGTGTCTGTATCGTTTCCATCTCTGTTTTTCCAGAAGGTTCTGGAATGGTGCATCTATTCAACATAAATAGTGGCGGAGCTGAATTGTGAACCCTTTCAGCCTCGTGGGTCGTAAGGTTTTTTTTTCCCCCTCTCCCTACCACTCCCTTTGCTCCTATGAGCCCTTAAATGGGACACCGTCTCCTCTGCACGTCAGACCTCAGTGGTAGATATTCTCACCCCTATTTTTATATCTGAGTAAACAGCAGCTCAGGGAGCAGAGTGACGGGTAATTGGTTTGTCCAGCACAAGAACAAGTCTGTGGAAAAAGCCCCGTGTCTGGGCCAGAAGCACCTTTCATCCTGTGGGTGGCAAGCGGCGTTTGGCAGGGGTGGGGGTGTGGCGCCCCCCTCCAAGCCCACTCCAGGCTCTGCCGCTTTACCCTCTTCCGTGGTCTCCCACTAAATCGTTGCAATATGTGCTCCCTGGCACCAGCCCTGAAGACCACCCAGGCATTGAGGCAAATGCAAAATGTGGCCCCCTGACCTCAGCCCATAGAGGGTGCCTCTTGGAGCCAAGCACAGCCTGTGGTCTCTGGTGCCGGGTTCCTGCCTAGGTGAGCTCCAAGCAAGTGGAACCGAGACACGGTCACACATGCCAGGGGCGGAACTGCATGGGCTGGCGGGGATCCAGGTGGCGGCTCCTACAGACTGAGGGCACTCACCACCTTCCTGGCACTGGCTGGGATGTCTCAGTTCCCAGGAACCCAGGTGGGCCCCGCTTCCTGCAACGAGTGAGAAAATGAAAAATGAATTCTTGTAAGACAGAAACAATTTTAAGTTATTAGACGAGTTTATGCTTTTTAGGGTATTACCCTGAAGTCCTTTTGTAAAGAGAGCTCTAGCCCTAATACGCCCTCTATATAAATCGTGATGTGTGCATTTTGGGTTTGCTTTGTGCCCCCATTTCCTTGCTGTGTCCCCCCAGGAGCCCCACAGATTAGGAGGCAGAAGACCTCACAGGTTGTTTGCCCTTGACCTTGGGAGAGCCACTTAACCTCTTAGACTTACTATTAAGCAATACAGTGCATTTAAAGTGACAGTGTACTGCTGAACACCAGTGAGGCGCCCAATACATAGTAGTTTTTTTGGGGAAGGGGGTCTTGTGGTTTTCTTCTTAACAAAATGAAAATATTAACAGACTTGTCTCTTCCTGGGGTTGTTGAGAGTTGCTGCAGGTCACTGGGCAAATTCAGATATTATTTATTAATTCATTCAATACATATTTTTGAGTGTCCACTAGAAATGTATGTTCTATTTGGAAACAGATGACCACAGTACAGCTTAGTCACTGTTTGAATGGACGTAAGTATAAAGCGAAGTGGACATGGAAAGTGTGCCTTAGTCTCCCTAGGGAAGTTGAATGGTCTTCGCAGAGCAGATACACATGATGGCTAATGTTTATTGAGCTTCTGACCACGCGCGGGACACTTTAAAAGCTTGCTAGGCAAGTAAGCATGGGGACAGAGTGTGTCCGAGGAAGGAACAGCATGGATTGAGGCACAGAGGCATCAAAGAGCACGCGTTGGGGAAGAATCTGTGGCTAGTATTAGGCTATTAATAACCGAACATGGCTGTAGGATCATGGGAGTGACTCTTATACAGCTGGGGCCAGTGGTGCCTCTTATCCTTACTTTTGTCAGTAGCCTAGTGGCTCTCAAGCAGGCTGGAAGCACTTCCCAAGGGTACAGTTGCAAATGTGGGGGTCACTTTTTGGCTGTTGCTGTGATGGGGCACAATGCCCCAGGCATTATCCCCAAGAGCTCAGGGATGTTAAATTCCCTACAATGCACAGGAGGATCCCACAGAATGAAGACTTGGCCTGCCCGAAACCCCAGGGCACCTTCTCTGGGCCACACTGCGTAACCCATCTCTGTTCTATACAGCCCTTCACTGGGTCTGGTACATATTAGGTCCACCAAAGTGTGCACAGTTGGATTGCCAACTGCTGGAAATCCAAAGACTGTCTCTTGACCACCCAAATCAACTACGATGCTCTAAAACGCTGACAACCTTCTCTTCCTTCCCCCGCAACACCTCCCTGCCCCGCCAATGGATTATACTCAGCTTCAGAATATAACCTTTTCGTTTTCTTGGTTTTGGGTAGGAAAGGTGGTGAAAAAAAGAACCTTATTAGGTTTCAGGTCTGAAAATTGGTTCAAGTCACATCGTTCTCTGGGTGCCAAGGTGTGTCGATTCCACGGCTGAAACACTGTTGGAGTTGAGCTCCACCATCCCGCTCGCGCCCACTGGCCCGGTTTGGGCCTTTTCTATGCCTTTTGGGTTTTAAACGCCTCCCTCACCCTAAACTCCTCTAATCTATTCCCTCCTCGTCTCTGTTGCCAGAGAAGTCGGCTTTCCCAGTGCAGATATGACTATCTCCTCCTCTGCTGAAAATCCTCGTGTGGCTTTCTGTCACCTCCAAGACCATATGGAGGCCTCGGGGTTCTGGCCCCAAGCCCTTCCAGGCTCTTCTGGAAGCCAGGATAGCTTGGTGGTTAAGAGCATGGCTGTGTGGCATTGAGTAGTTCATTTAATCTTTCTGTGCTTCGTTTCTTCCCCTGTAAAAGCTACCTCATTAATTATGACAGTGACAGCAAAAATTCAATGTGCTCATGTGTGTTTCTAAGCACATAGAACAGTGCCTACATAGGGGATTATTAAGATTTTTTTAAATGTGCCCTAGACCCCTTCTTAGAGAAATGGATTAAGTGCATAAAATGTCATCGATAGGATTATAAAGGAAACCCATTCAATTGAAAAATGATAATGAACATGCAAAAAAAAAAGACCACCCATCATATTTATGAAGTGTGAAAGGTATGTACTTTTTGAAGTGTTGGATTGTAAGATCCAGTGGCAGATCTAATATGTGCAGCCGTTTCAAAGCACCGATGAATGCAACCACTCGCTTGACATCCCGCAACAGCCCTCCCGTGAAATGGGGCTACCAGTTGTTCCTGTTGGTGACAAAGCCACAGGGGCAAGGACTGCTACTACTCCTGTGGTTTGTTGACGACACTGATGAGTGAAGGGAGATGTAAATTTCAGTTGGAGGTTAGTAAAAAAAGAAGGAAGCTTTGTTCCCCTTTAAGTTCATGGATCCCTCCTAAATCCTTTAAGGAGTGTGTGGACCCCAATTTGAGAATTTCTGGTCCAGACATAGTGAATGGTATCAACCGGCTAAAAAGCAAGGTGGCCAAGTCAGTACCAACAGGAGCCAGGATGGCAACATGGGTGAGGGTGGTGGGCAGCTGTAAGAAAAATTCCAGCCCCAGAGGCTGAGCAGGGCCCAGCCCAGTAGGGTAGGTACTTGTCAGCCTGACACATCACTCCCTAGAGAAATGTATATGCATTGTGCCAGCTTCTTCTAGGGAAGTCAGAGATTTTAAAATGTTGGTAAGTGTCCCCTCCCCCTTTCAGAATTTGAAATATTGTCAACTGGCTTAGCATATGGCTCACAGGTCTACACTGTGGGTAAAGCTCACTTGTCTTGAGCCAGCTGCATCGTTGCACCACTTGGGTGTTGCACAGCTCCCCGGTGGTGCTGTTGTCCAAAGGTCCTGTGCTTCCCCTCCTGGGACCTGAGTACATGTGCGTCCTCTGCCCAGGGCTGTCCTTCTCACAGTGATCACAGGCCTCTGTGAGAGCATGCATCATACTTTTCTTGCACTTGTGTGTTACCCTGTGTGCTTCTCTCATTGAGTGCAAATGCTCTGAGGACAGCCACCCCTCTCTTCTCTGTTACATCTTCACCTACGCTGGGAAAGTGCTTGGTGAATACTTTTTTGAAGGGAGGCGTGAACTGAAGGAACGCATGGAATGATTTAGATAAAATGACTTCTAAGGGGTGTCATCGATGGGTGGCTTAAACAACAAACATTTATTTCTCACAGTTCTCCATCTTTCAGTCCAAAGATGAGCCTAGAGATGGATTTCCTGATATTTTGATAGCCTAAGCCCTTGTGCACAGACCTGGCTGGGTACAATGGGGCACAGTTGCTCAAGTTTGATGAGCGTAAAACATGACTGTGAAATAATGATACTGCTCTCAGATTCCCATGGCAAGTCCCCCTGATAGTCCCCAGGAAGTACATCTTCCCTCTCTGCAGGTGGATTCGATTTTTTTTAAAGACATAAATTATTCAGAACTGCTTCTTATGGGTAATATGGGAGAAGAGCTCAGAAACACTCTTTTTAGCTCCCCGAACAAAATGAAGGGTTGTGAGGTAATAAAAGTGATTTTTCTCATTTGGCTTGTAAACCAAGTGTAAAGGTAATTTCCAAAACAACATTCCAAACACGTCTTGCATAAAAATGGCATCATTAGAGTGAGCCTAAGTCTTGGTAGGAGAGGAAGCGAATGCTTTGGAAGCCTCAGATCTCATTTGCAGGGTAAGGTTTGGTATGTTGCTTTGAAAGATCAGTCTTGTCATCTTATAAAAAAAAAAATCTAGCATTTGCCCAAGACTTAAAATTTCAAGGGACTTGTGTTTTTAGATCTCACAATACTTCTGTAAAATTATTAGGGGCAAGTATTTTCCTTCCCCATCATGCAAATGAAGAAGAAGAAGATCAGGGAGCTTGATGATTTGCCACAGGTCACAGAGCTGGAGTCAGAGTCACCCCACACTTGTCCCCTACACTCGAATGTCATCAAGGAGACACACAAAAGATGCAAGGCACACACATGAGACTCCAAGCAATTGTCTCAGTGTCTCTATTTGTCCTCATTGAGGCGAAAGAAGGGAAATGCCCAATTCCCAAGAATCTGTTGTTTGTTAAATTTTGAATACTTAACTTATTTGAGAGGCATGATAGTGTGCAGACGTCTTAGTCAGCTCCAGCTGCTAAAACAAAACACCATAGACTGTGGGCTTAAACAACAAATGTTTATTTCTCACGGTTCTGGAGGTTGAAAATATAAAGTCAAGGCCCCTCCTCCTGGTTCCCAAAGTCCATTTTCCCGCTGTGTCCTCACATGCAGGAAGGGGCAAGGGAGCTCCCTGGTGTTTCCTCTTATCACCACGAGAAGAACACACACCAGTCTGAGTCCTGGGATGAAGACGAGTGAAAAGAACCTGAACATAGCCAGAAGCCTGGGGTCCTGGCCCAGCTGATCCAAAAGTGTAATCTAAACATGTGTTGTGGCAAGTTACTGAAGTCTGGCGATTGTTTGTTATGCGTTGTCATCACAAGAACAATAACAACAATGAGAAAAACCTGACTAATGTACAGTTCAAGCTAGCCTAAGAGGAAAAAACAATATTGGTTCATGTAACAGGGCTGCTTTATGTCAGAGGTTCAAATTATGTTGAATCCACCCATCCTTCCATCTATCCACCCATCCATCCATCTATCCACCCATCCATCCATCTATCCGACTATTCATCTGTCCATTTTTTCACCTCATCCTCTTCATATGGAGGCAGGTCCACGACGTGCACTTGCTAAAATGTAACTGGTAGAACACAATTCCTATAAGATGCTCCGGGAGAAAGAAAGGTTCCATGGCCCAACAGATTTGAGAAAGAGTGTGTGCTCCATTTCAGCTGTAGAGATTCACAAGGCATTACTGGCAAACAAACATAAAACAAAACCACTATGAGAAGTTCCTCTAGTATGGAAAAATCTTTAACATGATTTATTTAATGCAGCACTTTCTAAGTTGAGCTGACCATTGAAAACTGTTCTGGCTGTTAAGTCTGTTGTCAATGTCTTGGTGTACCCTTGGTGGGAATGGCAGTGCAGTGCGGAGGGTGCTGGCTTGGGAGACAGGAGGCCTGCATTTCAGTCTTGGCTCTGCTGCGAACTTGCCGTGTACTTCCTCAGGGAAACCGCTTCCACTTCCTGGACCTTGAATCCCCATTCATAAAACGAGAGGGGTGGGATTAGTTGGCCTTTTAGGACTCCACTGGGGTCAACAATGTGTAATTCCAGCAGTATACTGTATTTCATGGAAGAAAGGGTGATAACTATTGGTCAGGGAAGCAGCCTATGGAACTATGGAAAATATTCAATCAGCTCTGTATTTGAGGTTCAAATATTATGGTCCAACACATGCAGAGCAAAGAGGATGGTGGAGATTTGGGAGCAGTGCTGCAGTTCATTCAAGTCGCCCACAGGTATGGAGCTCTGGTCCTAGGCTCCTTGTGTTCCATCGCCCTCCCCAGCCCCGCCCCCACCCCAAGTCCTGCCTCCTCTTGTGTGCAGCCTCTGAAATGGGTTGTTGGTAATTCTCAGTGGCATTTGGCTCAGCTGCTGGGTGGGGGAGGCGGGGGAGGAGAGTGTGCTTCGAATCCCATATTAGTCAGGATGCGTTTTGGTGGCAGAAACAAAACCCTGACTCAAGCTGGCTTAAACAATAAGGAATTTGTTATCTCACATATCAGGGATTCCAGGGAGCAGGGCGGGTCCAGAGCTGGTTGAATCACCCATTCAACAATGACATTTAAGGACCAGTTTCTATCTCTCTGCCATCATCAGTGGGCTTCTTTCTCACGTTGGTGACAAGATGGTGGCAGCAGTTCTGAGCAGTATTCCACCCGTGACAAGATCTAGAAGAAAAAGGGGCCCATTCCCCGCCCCCCCCCGCCCCCATGGCTTTTTTCTAGAAGTAAAGACATTTTTTCCAGAAGCCACCAAGCCGCCACTCACCCTGGAAGACTTCTTCTCATGTTTCATTGGCTAGAATTGGGGGATGAGCATTCTTAAACCAGGCACTGGCAGAGAGAACAGGATTACTCTTAGGTCAGTCAAGTCCATCCCTGGAGCTGGGAAGGAGGTCCACTTCCATTTAGTCTGATGTGGGAGAGAGAAAACAAAACCTGAGTTTGCTTTGGAGAGAAAAAGGGAGGAATGCGTGCTGGGTGGACAATCTATAGTAAGACCTTCACAGTCAAAAGAGGAAAGGGAAGAGGCCTTTGGAATAATCTGGATTCAACTAAACCTTTTATTTTTAAATTCATTAAAAAAATGTCATTTTCAATTACAATTGACATATTAGTTTCAAGTGTACAACATAGTGATTAGACATTTATCTTATGAAGTGATCACCCTAATAAGTCTAGTACCCATCTGACGCCGTACATAGTTATTAAATAGCATTGACTATATTCCTTATGCTGTACTTTACATCCCCATGACTATGTTTATAACTGGCCATTTGTACTTCTAAATTCCTTTCACACTTTTCACCCATCCCACTAACCCGCCCCCCCCCACCTGGCGTCCATCAATTTGTTCTCTGTATCCATGACTTTGTTTCTGTTTTGTTTGTTCATTTTGTTTTTTAGATTTCACGTATAAGTGAGATCATATGGTGTTTGTCTTTCTCTGTCTGACTTATTTCAATTAGTATAAAACCCTTCAGGTCCATCCGTGTTGTCACAAATAGTAAGATTTCATTCTTTTTTTTTGATAACTGAGTAATATTCCATTGTACATACGTACCACCTCATCTTTATCTATTCTTCTATCAGTGGACACTTAGGTTGCTTCCATGTCTTTGCTACTGTAAATAACACTGCAGTGAACTGTTGGTGGGGTTATAAATTGGTGCATATACAGTTAAACTTTTTTAAGAACAAATATTAACCTATTGCTAACATTTCTTCTGTACCACATTGTGTTGAAAGAATGTCAGTCCCCTCCTTAGCCCTCAGTTACATGACAAAAGGCTTTCTCTTACTCTAGCTTCTGTACTTGCTGGGCTCCAGGAAAAGAGGTGGGAGAGGAAGAAAATTCAAATGGCCTTGCTTTAATAATTCTGTTTAAACTATGCATGTTTTCCACATTTTAACAGCCTTACCCACCCACCTCCTCTCTGGAATAGCCAGAGGGCGTGAGCCCCACATACAAGCACTCACTTTTTATGGGATTGAGGGCACTGTGGTCCTTATTCCCACAAAGTGTGGAATATGCTACGATGTGGCTGTAGAGTGCTCATATCTTCAGCTTTACAGACAAGCTGATGAAAGTCAGGTTGGTACCTCTACTCCTTCCTAGGGTTGGCATGCTGGGCAAATTGTTGAACTTTCTTCTTCCTCAGTTTGCCTCTCTGTAACGGAGAGGTAATGATAATAATCCCCATCTTATACAATTATGGCAAACATTAAAGAGGGGATTGCACGTAAATGCCTTACACAGTGGATGTATCTAATAACTATTGATTGCTGTTATTTTTATGATGATAGGGCTAGAGCTATTATTATGACGTCATCTAGAAACATCCCAAAGCAGCCAATAGACTCAAGCTGATGCTTCCAAGCCCGCTGACAGCAGGCTTTTCTTCTCCTGGTGGCGCTCGGTTGGCACTCTCCATCTTGAGTGACACAGCATCATTGCTTGGCAGGAGGAGCGAAGCCAAGAGCTAGCCTGGCATTTGATTCGGCAGAATGACTTTGGCTGCCAAGTAGGCTTTTGGAAAACTCGCTCCCCCTCCTGGAGCATATTTTGGCCGCCTACTTGTCATATTGCAAATGTATGTGACAAAACAATCTGGGAGCTCGCTGACAAGTATTCCCTTCATGCCTCTGTGTGCTGCCAGCCTCCCAGGCTCTGGCACCAAGACAACCAGCGATGGAGCCCCACCCAGCTGGAGGGCGGGGTCAGAGGCGGGGCAGGAGCAGGGACCTGCATGACTTCAGATGGACCTTTCCCTTTGAGCATCAGCCCCGGAGCTTCACACAAGTTTGCCCTCCTTAGACAAGGGAAAGCTTTCCAACTCGAGTGGGGCAAAGAAAAGCACCAGATAATAGAAATAGTGTACGTTTATTAAACCCGTTGCTGTTGTCCTAAGGACGTTGTAACAGATTACCCCAAACGTGGTGGATTAAAACAGCAGAAAGGTATTCTCTCACAGTCCTGGAGGCCAGAAGTCTGAGATCGAGGTGTCAGCAGGGCCATTTTCCTTCTAAAAGCTCCAGGGGACAACCCTTCCTGCCTCTTCCAGCTTCTGGTGGCTCCAGGCATCCCTTAAGTTGGGGCTGCATAACTCCAGCCTGCCTCTGTCGTCACACAACCTTCTCCTCTGCGTATCTTCTTCCCTTCTCTTCTAAGGACACCTGTTGTTGGATTCAGGGCCTGCCCTCATCCAGGCTGACCTCACCTTGAAATTTTTAACTGAGTTACAGCCACAAAATCCATTTTTCCAAATATGGCTGACCCTTGAACAACGTGAATTTGAACTGTGTGTGTCCAATTATACACGGATTTTTTTTTCCAATAAATATCTGTCCTGTTTTTTATTCACAGTGGTTAGGAGTCCACGGATGTGGAGGGCTGACTGTATGCACTGACCTCTGCCATTTTATTCAGGAGACTTGAGCATCCATGAATTGTGGTATCTGTGGGGGTTCCTGGAGGGACATTTTAAGTTTTGGGGAATCAAAAGATATACATGGATTTTTGACGGAAAGGGGTCAGCACCTTTAACCCCCGTGTTGTTCAAGGGTCAAGTATAAGTTCTTATTCATATGTTCTGGGTGGACATATTTCTTGCAGGGCCACCATTTAACCCATTGCAAGTCCTTTCTATGTGGCAAGTGCTGGACCAAAGATACATGACCTAACCTCATTCACACAGCAACCCTAAGAGTTTGTGCTGTTTTTAATCCGCATTTCCAGATAAGGACCCTGAGCTCTCCTGAGCACCATTCATGATTATCCCTTTTATTTCTCACGTAGCCCGATGAAATGGAAATTGTTCTTAATCCTCATTTTACAGGTGAAGATGCTGAGACTTAGAGAGATTACATAACTTGCCCAACAGCTAGTGAGTGGCACAGCCCAGCCCTCAAGCTTAGCTCTTTCTCCCTCTAACTACAGAGAAAAAGATCATTCTTATCCCTCTGCTGTACTTTCTCAAAAAATATTTGCTGACGAAATAACAACTGGAAGGTAAAGCAGCATGTTTTCATCTCCCAAGGAGCTCGAGAACCTCTCCCTTCTTCTCACTGCCTGGTAAGGAGAGATTCTAATACCATTGCTGAAGTTCCCAGGAGGCCCTGGCCTCAGGGCCAGAAGAGCCCCAGCTGCAGGTAGGAGTGTGTGTTCCAGGGTTGCTGACAGGAGCCTGCTAACCAGAGCTGTGAACTTGCCCCAGGCCAGAAATGCCTTTTATCCAAGAATCCCCAGAACTGTCAGTCAGGGATGCTTTGGGAAGAAAGTGGATCCCTGTGGTCAGTCCGGCGAGTTCTAGTTTTCTGCATCGGTCACACTAGAAGCAGGAGGAGAGCTGTGATGTGTTGATGACTCACTGTATGCCACACTCTAGGACAGGTGATTGCACTTAAATGATCCCATGCAGTCCTCAGATGTTATTATCTCCACTCAGGCTGCCTCTAAGATTTGTAGGGCTAGGGACAGGAGTACTAGTGGGGGCACCAAACCATATGTTTAAATATGTAAAAGCAAGCACCCCAGATGAACACACTGTGAACACCCAACCCACACACCCAGGCTCAGTCCACCCCACCCCCAACAGCTCTCCTTGGGCCTTAAGTGGTGCTCACAGAAGGAGGAAGGCCCAGGGACATTTGGGCAGGGGACTCTGGAGCCTTATGGACCCAGAGCATGGGGTGGGCGTGCTCTCTTGACCCTTCGGACCCCTTGTCCATTGGGGAGGAGGTTAGAAACGAGAAGGTTTAAAGAGTAGGTACCCCTCTTGCCTGGGTTAGGGTGCTCTGTCTCCATTGCTTTAGCCATAAACAAACAAACTAACAGCATATTAATGATCTATTGCTGTGTAACAGATACCCCTTCCTCCCAACTTAGTGGCATAAAGCAACCAACATTCATGATCTCAAAGTGTTTTGTAGTCAGGAATCTGGATATGGCTTCACCGGGTTGTCAGGCTCAGGAGCTCTTCGGCTGCAATTAAGGTGTCCCTCTGACAACATGGACCTGCTTCCAAGTTCACTCACATGGTTGTTGGCAAGATTCAGTCCCCTCCAGGCTGCTGGACAGAGGGCCTCAGCTTCTTACCACACGTGCATCTCCGTAGGACGGCTCACAACATGGCACCTGACTTCAGAGAGACAGAGGGTGCAAACGAGATGGACATCACAGTCTTAGTTTAAAAAATATTTTATTGTGGTAAAATACATATAATGTAATATTTACCATCCCAGCCACTTTTAAATATACAGTTCAGGGGTAGCAAGTACATTTACATTGTACTTAATTAAAACAAAGCTATCCGTTAATGAGTGATTAATGGTTTGCTTTAGAGTGTGTGGCCAGGGGAGGTATCTTCAAAGAGGTGACATTTGAACTTGGTTCTGAATAATAAGCGGGAATCAGCTATGAAAACACTGGGGGAAAAGGGAACAGTCAGAGCAAAGGTCCTAAAATGGGAATGAACTTGACCATGTAGAGACCCCAGGCCAGAGTGAGCAAAGAGCATGGACAGCAGGAGACCAGGCTAAAAAGGAGGACATAGCTGGGTCCTTCATAAATTGCCTGCAGCCCACACTTGACTTTCTACGAGGTCTGACAATTAAGTTCGCGAACTCATCCTAGAAAAAGCGCTACACACCTCATTGCTGAATATCACTATGGTCACCTTGGAAGTACTCCCCTTGGGAAGCTATGCACCAACACCAGTGCTTAGTTCACCCTTCAAAGCAATTTTGGAACTCTTTCTGGAATGGCCATCAGAGCTGTCGCCGGATTATCCTTGATGTCCTGAATGTCATCAAAATGTCTTCCTTTCAATATTTCCTTTATTTTTGGGTAAAGAAAGAAGTCATTGGGGGCCAGATTAGGTAAGTAGGGAGGTTGTTCCAATACAGTTATTTGTTTACTGGCTAAAAACTCCCTCACAGACAGCGCTGTGTGAGCTGGTGCATTGTCGTGATGCAAGAGCCGTGAATTGTTGGCGAAAGGTTCAGGCCATCTAACTTTTTCCTGCAGCCTTTTCAGCACTTCCAAATAGTAAAGTTGGCTAACTATTTGTCCAGTTGGTACAAATTCATAATGAACAATCCCTTAGATATCGAAAAAGGTTAGCAACATCATTGCAACAGGTTCGCCAACCTAATTGTCTGACCTCGTGGGCATGGACAGCCACTGGGGGGTGCTAAGCAGAAGAGTGACAAGGTCAGGGCAGAGGCAGTAGGGAAAACAGTGTCCAGGGAAAGGCGGCTGTAGGGTAGGAGAGTCAACTTGCTTGGGTCACCTGTTAGATCACTTACTCATTTGGCCTCTGTCTCCTCCTGGGGGACTGGGTTTTGCAACCATTTATTGAGTTCTTCCTACTTCATTTCCTGTTACTCTCGTAATAGCTCTAGGAGGTAGCTACTAGCCTCCTTTCCATCCATCCTCCAGGGGTGTTAGAAATACCCAAATAAATGAGATAACAAGGTGACATAATACTATCTAGCACTTACTATATGCCACAGACAGTTCTAAGTGCTTCACAGTCTCTGTCAGATGGATAATGGTTTTATTGTTATTCCCATTTCACAGATGAAGAAAAATGAGACATAAAGGAGTTAAACAACTTGGCCAAGGTCATACAACGAAATAAGAGCCAGAGCCAGGATTCAAACCCAGCCGGTGAGGTTCCAGAGTGTGTTCTTGACCTGTATGCTGGCTGCATCGTCTCCCAACTGCTGACTGTTGCATTTGAATTCTGGTAGGCATTTAACCATTTAATTCATTTTTGTGTGTGTTTGTCTTTTGCATAGTTTTCTATTATAGCAGGGCACAAAAGCGCTACTTTGTCGTCAGAATAAATTGGCAGCTTGAACAAGGTTTTGACTGTATCTTCTTTGCCTGGGGCAGTCAGCTTGAAGACTTGCCCACCCTTCTGGGCTCTCTGTCACCATCATAAACAAAGTATGTATTCCTCCAGCCCTATAATTAGGTACGTTCTAGCATTTTCAGCAGCAATAACAGATTATTAGTTTATCCCCAAACTATGTGACATGATTAGTGTTTTCTGTGTGATGCTGAGTAGATTTGCTCCGAAGTCACAGAAGAGAACTGCAGGTAGAAGCTAAATTTAAACTTCCTCTTTGGGAGAAGTCACACCTGGTAATTACTATTTTAAATCCCCTGCTGAAAATGAGTCAACAAATCACCTCCGTCATCAGCCATGACTGAGCCAGGATCATCCGAAACTCTACTTGGAATGGAAAAAAACAGCACCGGCTCTGGAGTCAGGTGCAGGTGTGAGGGGATACTCTGCTGCCCTGCAGCCCACCCACCCCCGCCCCTCCGGGGTCTCCCAAGGGCCTCGGGAATGGTGTCTCTTCCAGGGAACAGTGTGTGTCCACACGTACTGCCTGGACATGTGGCAGCCAGCTTGAAAAGTAAGGTACAGCCTGTCCAGCAGAGGATGACGGAAGAGGAAGATGGGAGGCTCCTTGTCTTTGAGGATGCAGTTGAGGAACTGACTTAACAGACTGGGAAGCTGCCTGACCTGCAGACGTTTTGGTATCTGAGGACATAAGTCCCTTTGTTGTTTAAGCCACTCTGCATTGGGGTTTCTACTACCTGCGGTTGAAAGTGTGCTAACTGATGTGCTGGACAATTATGAGAAGAAAACGATATAGCACCGTGTAAAATAACGTGTGCATTGTCCAAGGTACCGTTATGTTAATATCAAGGGAGGTGTCCTGAGAGTCGGAATCTGTAAGAGGCTGGGAGAACACAGCATGGAAGAGCCAAAGATTTTCGCAGGCATACGGGAAAGGCAATATGTGGTTGGGGGCTGTTATTGGTCCTCCCTGAGCCCAGGTCAGACATCACTAATCAAACACAGAATCCTTCCTACAGCCAAGTCAGTAACCTGGGGCGATTAAGAGGCTCATTTCATTTGCTTCCCATCTCTCAGGGATCACTGTCCTTCCTTGCCTGATGTCCACTGTTTTATATATTTTGTCTATAAAAAAATTATTATTATTCAGTTGTATAAAAATTATTGTCTTATAATTATATAACATATTACATAATATTATATAGCCATTATATAATTTATACATATTATATACAAACATATATGTTAATATATAAAGATACATAATTCTATAATATGTTGTAGAATTAGTATAATAGTTATAATAAATGAACAATAATTAAAGTCTTGGTGGCTAATTTTTTTTTTTTTTTTAGGTGAGCCATCCTGCTACCTGTTGGTAGCTCAGCGGCTGCTCAGCTCGGGCTGGGCATCGAACTGCTCAGAGCTCAAACTCTTGAGCGAGCTCTTAACCAACTGAGCCACTCAGCCGGCCCTTGGTGGCTAATATTTTAAAACAGGTTTCTCACTGAGAAAGGAATGACTGGTTCTTCCACTAAAGGAATATCCCATTAAAGGAAACTATATATATAACAGAAATAAAAAATTCTATAATGTATTATAGAATGCAGGGACACAGTGGTCAATTGCAAAATGGATAAATTCTTCGTTCCTTCTTTTCTGTATCCACCTCCTGTGCCGTGGGGCTTTGCAGCTCCTTTGTCTAAGAGGTGGGGTCTGTTTCCTCACTCCTTGAATCTGCGCCAGCCTTGTGACATGGTTTCGCTAACATGCTTCCACTGTGTACTTGTTGGAACCTTCCCAGATGTAAGCAAGCTCGGGCTAGCCTGTTGAGGGCATGAGACAAGCCATCCTCCCTCAGCCAGCCTCCAGCCAAACCAGGAGCTGACCAGGTAACTGTCTGCAGAGATGTGAGTAAGCTTGGGACAGGCCCAGATGAGCTGCTCAGCTGAGCCAAGGCTAAACATCCTTGACTTGTAGAATCGTGAACTAAATGAACGGTTGCTCTTTTAAGTTACTAAGCTTTGAGGGGGTATGTTACATAGCAATAGTGACTGATAAAAAAAACATTTTGTAGAAAGCTCATTGCTTTTTGTCAATAATCAAGTTAACTGCTTCTAAATATGTGCTTTTGCCAAGTGGGCATATATAATAGGAAGGATAACTATTGAACAAGAAGTCAGACACTTGGGTTCTGTCAGCCTTTTTAGGTTTTGAAATAGCCCAGGAATTTCTAGAAAGGTCATGACAAGACATATATTTAGGAAATTGTTCTGTGGATCGCCCAGCCCTTTTCTCCCTGGTCTCAGTATATTCAGCTATAATGAGGATGGAATGGAACAGACATTCTCACGCTGATAGGAATGTCAACAGACATGATCGTTTTTATTCATTAAATAAATACGTATTGAAATGTACCCTGAAGTCAGGCACTGTAATAAGGGATGAGATTACAGCTTCTGTCCTCAAGCAGCCTACAATTTATAAGGAGTAACAGACAAAAACTTAATTGTGAAACCAGCTCATGTATAAAGATGAAATATTGGAAAGGAATCTGGCAATATGTATCAAAGGCTTGAAATTATTTTTACTCTTTGGTACAATGATTTCTGTTCTGAAACTATATCCAAAAGGAATGATCCAAAAATTAAAAAAAAAAGACCTTATTCACAAAATGTTCTTCTTTTTCTATAAATATAGGTGAAAGATATTACCGATAGCAAATGACTTATGATATATCCACTAGCTAGAACGTTCCATAGCCATGAAAATTATGTTTATGAAGAGTCTGTTATAACAAAATAATTATAACATATTATGACATATGCTAAATACTCTGACTTGACCAAGATCCCACAGCTTTCTTCACCTAGAGCAAATTCTAGTACCTAAGCGTTTCCTCGGCCCCACTCTGTACCAGGCTGCTGGAGCAAGACCGTTCTGTCCGCGGGGATTGTATTCTCATGCTGGGAATCAAGCTGGAGTCCCAGTTTCCTGGCACTGCTGTTCTGCCCTGTCCCTGCACAGTGACTCAGGGGCAGGTGGGGTGCTTCTCACCTCAAATCCCCAAACTTTCCATCCTCCAGTCTCCCTTTTTCCTAAACCCTGGCCCTGTCACTTATTCACCAGGTGGCCCTGGGATGAGTCATTTCACTTTAGCCAGGTTCATTCTCTTCATCCGTAATGGTAGCATTGGTAGCTACCTGACAGATGTGTGTGTGTGGGGGTGGGGTGGGGGTCAGGGGCTGCAGGTTGTATGGTTCAAAGATGGCAACACCAATACCTATTCTATCCCACATGCTCTTCCTCGGAGGTGGATTTGACTTTCCTCCATTGAGAGGTGGGGTCTATATGTCTCCTTTCCTTGAACTTCACCAGACCTTTGGGAATGCCTTGACCAACAGACTATGATAGAAATGACTTCTCGTGGCATCCAAGCCTGGGTCATAAAAAGCAATGCAGCTTCTGCCTGGTACTCTCTCTTGAGACATGCACATTGGAGGCCTCAGATGGCCTGTGCGACATCCTGGAGTGCATGTAGAGAGAACAGAGAGAGAGAGAGAGAGAGAGAGAGAGAGAGAGAGAGAGCAGAAGCCCAGCTATCCCATTCATGCCGTGTTCAAGTCTTCCCAGCCCCAGGGACAGGCTAGCAAAGGAGCTTTCAGATGATTTTCATTTCAGCCCCAGCCTTCAAGCCGTGCAGGTGATCTGAGTGGAACCGAGATGAGTGTTTCTACTGATCCCTGCTCTGAACTACAAATTCTGAAGTACATTAGTGTTCCTGTTGGAGGCCACCATGTTATGGGGTGGCTGATTATGCAGCCGTGGTACCTGGCATGGGGCAGGGAGTGCTAACTGATACAAAGCCCAGGAAGTGCTGAGCTCTGTGCCTGGGAAGGCAGGTTACCTGAGGTCACCGAGGTAAGCCAGGATGGAACCACCTCAGGGCCATGAGACTAGGGCTTCTCGTCTGCAGAAACCAGCATCAGAGGTTTTCGAGTTACTCAACTCCTCTGGAGGTAGCTTTTAAACAATTTCAAGAGCTACAAGCCCGCAGGAATGTAAAACTCAGTTCAAAACACACTATAAACTGACTCATTTTCACGAGACTATTAAGAAAAAGTTGAGCACATGCTTAATTTTCTTAGGGCTTCCAAAAACAATAGGAAACTCTTTCAAAGGGAGCCATGTGTGTGCAGAGCTGTCTGGGATCCAAACCCTTCCCTAACTTCATTAGCCTAAGGAACAGTCTTTCGTTTCATTGAACCTGGAGGCAAAGAAAATTGCTGGGCTGGATAAGCCGACGGGCCCCATGGTTGGAAAAGCAATATGAGGCTGAGATTATTGAATAAACGAGGGCAGTTTCCCCCCTCAATAACTTGTCCATCTTCCCTTCTAGGTCTTAATTGTATAAAGTGTCCGCGTGACTTCAGAGTTGATGGCGCCTAAGTGGCACAGAGGGACAAGGAAATATTGTGAGCGAAAAAGCTGGACGTTTGTTGTGTTCAGATTGTAAAGGAATTGTCGGAACTGGGAAGAATTTTTAGGGGCCCTATAGTGAAATCCCTTTGTTTCTATAGGTGAGAACTGGGAAGCCCAGTGAATACATGTGATTTATAGAGCCGGTTACGGAGCTGGGATGGGAGCTGTGGAAGCGGGGCTCGTTTCTGAGCCACCCAGAAGCCCACCAGTTGCTACTGCTCTTTGCAAACTTGTCTTTAAAAAAGTTTAAATCCCCAAGGAAGGCTGTGAGCAGGAACCATTTACAAGGAGGGCTAAGGGAACCAGAGACAGTGGCAGTCAGAAGGTCTGCATTGCTGTTTTCTGCATTTCAAGTCATTCCACAGCCTGCAGGGCTTGAATTGCAAAGGCTGGGTTTCAGGTGCGGGAGGCCGGTGGGGCGGAGTGTGTGTGGGGTGAATGGAGGGGAGACAGGATGGTCAGATATGGGCGTGATTGATGTTCATACTGAGAACTGCAAGAGGAGTTGAGGGAACGGAATGAAGGAACCTTTTGGCACCGACGTTGCTTAGAAGAAAGTGAGTGAGCAAGTGTGAAAAGACCTGAGGGAAGAGCATCCCAGGCAGAGGGAACAGCAAGGATGAAGGCCTTGAGGCAGGAACAGACTTTGAGCATTTGAGAGCAAGGAGAATACCTTTGTGGGGGAGCCGAAAGGGCAAAGCTGACATCGCCGGTGATGAAATTTGAGAGGGGCACATGGCCGGGGGGGGGGCATGGTGTGGACCGTGGGAGGAGTTTGGAGCTTGCTCTGAGTCTAGTGGGAAGCCCGTGGAGGGTTACTGTGCAGATAAGATGTGAGGTGGAGGGCTCAGTTAGGTCAGGGAGGAAGTCGTGCAATTTTCTCCCACTGAGAGAGTAGGCCTGAGTAACCTATGCCTGAGGTTAATGCATATTCCACAAAGCAAGTCACAGCCCTGAAACCTAAGACAGAAGAAGCAGAGAAGAAAGACAGGCAGGGACAATGGGACCATGTCAGGCTGCGCCCTGGTCCTTGTTTGAGTTTCTCAGTTCTTGACCTCAATTCCTCATTTCACGCCTGTGACTAAGCAGTGAGGAAATATTCGCCTCTGTTTTTGGACAGGAAACCGAAGCTGAGAGAGGATGACTTACTTGTCCAAGGTCACTGCTGATTATGGCAGAGCTCGGACATGAGCCCCAGATCTCCTGACCTCTACCTAGTTTAGGGCTCTTCCGAAATCGTCAGATTCCTCCTCAGGGAAGCTGTGTCCATCCTTCCTGAATGCAAATGCTGCCATCGCAGGCGGGGCTGGGCAGGCATCTTCTTAGATGTCCCACCAGAGAAGTCACGGCAGTCCGCTTCTGAGGAAGCAGAGATGAACACTCTCAGGGACCTGGCACACTAAATAAAGAGTGTCACCAATGAGGCATCACCCACAGTGAAACCACTTGCTTCCACAGAGCAGCGGAGAAAGAGTTTCCCATGGCGGCGTGCCGTGCGTGTTACACGTTCGTGCTGAAACCCACTCTCATAAAGCAAAACCTCTTGGCAGTGGCGTGGATCTAGGATGGAGACCTCGGGTGTGCCAGAAATGTAGCTTTCTGTGTTTTTCTACAACGGAATCTAGTTTTGATTTCAAGCGTCTGTTAGGTTGAGGTGGTGGAAACGTCCTTGAGTCTGTTGGCATCTTTGCCTGGTGACATATCTGAGCTCTGGGGTTGGAACTGAGAGGAGGGGGCCCAGCAGTTCAGTATTGTCATCACTGCCTGGGCTCCAGGCACTTAGTCCATTCCCCTCCCGTCCCTGATGACGAGGCTCCTTTCAGCCCTCTGTCTCTCTGTAAAGGGAGAATGTTCTACGTACAGCATTCTCCACCAGAGTGGTACCCCATTCTGCCATAAAACAAATGCCATTCCCAGGCTTATTCTGCAGGTCTCAGGGCACACAGAGGCCTCTCAGGCCTCTCGAGATCTGCCTCACAGACATTTCTTCTGCTCCCATGCCATCCCAACACCCATCTGCTCTTGGGTTCTCTAAACCTCTCAGGCTTGGCTCAGTTGCTTCATCATTTGGCTAGAAAGCAAATCGAAGACTCCTGGCAGGTTCCACTTTACGAGAAAATGTTCAGCATGTCCGAGCTCTGGAAGCCAGTTATCATTTACTAGCTGTGTTTTCATGTTGCGCTGGTTTTCCATGATTGCTTTTGCTGCGGGAAGGGAGCACCAACGGTCTCCAATACTGCCACCTTGTGGTGGATCGGAATGATGCGCTGTTCTTGAGGGAAAGGAGGTTATTATTTATCAGCGGAAGAGAGGTCTCTCTTCCCTCTGTGTGTGCACAGAGAAAAGGTCACGTAAGGGCACAGCGAGAAGGTGGCCTCCTGCAAGCCAGGGAAACAGGCCTCACTGGAAACTGACCATGCCATCACTCTGATCTGGGACTTCCCAGCCTCTAGAACTGTGAGAAATAAACCTCTGTTGTTTAAGTCTCCTTTGTTCTGTCAGCCCTAGAAAACTAACACAGTGGTGTATTCTGAATCCTACCTTATCCTGTGACTCACAAATATTCAGGGAATTTAACATTTAGAGTTAAAGTTAACGTTACATTATTTAATTTTTATTTATATTTATTTAAACATTAATAGCATTTAATGCAATGTAAATGAACTCACGAATCCCTGCTGGGAGTGGGTGTCTTGTGGAAACCAGATAAGCAGTTGAGCCTGAGTGACATGGGTCAGTACGGTGACAACAAATGCAGATATAGACACTGACTGGAAGGGCTCATGAGAGAAAGTCCTGGAAAGGCACGGCAATCACAAAGAGAGCTCTGGGCTTCCACAGACCATAGGGAGGAGATATGAGTGAATTTTACACAAACCTCTGAGCACCCCACTCTTATCTGGGTTACTAAATAGCATCTTAGGTTACAGACCCCCTCCAACTTATGGACTGGATAGACCCCGCTCT
Source organism: Hipposideros armiger (assembly GCF_001890085.2). Taxonomy (NCBI): domain Eukaryota; kingdom Metazoa; phylum Chordata; class Mammalia; order Chiroptera; family Hipposideridae; genus Hipposideros; species Hipposideros armiger. The sequence goes on along the minus strand of NW_017731979.1, from coordinate 773,040 downwards.
GAAAATTTCAGTCAAGATTCTTGTGTTCAGGTGAGGAAAATCATAGAAGCACCTTCCAGAATGTTGTTTTTATGCAGCTCTTTTCCTTCTGGGCATGATGTAGCTTATATAGTAATTTAGGGGGAAAAAATAGCAAAACTCATTTGTATTACTACTATCTAGTGGAATAATAATTAACGAGAATGAAGGGAGTCCCAGCTTGAGACTAAGCAGTGTTCACTGTGGGGAATTCCAACACATCTGGGCAGCTCAGGCTGATAGGTCGGGTCGGGGGGGCATTGCATGAGGGGCTGAGGAGTTATCTGGATGAGAACACATTCTAATGGAAGCAGACGCAGAATGGAGGAGGACACAGGTGAGAACCTTGGACTTGGGACAAAGCTCTAGACCAGCGGTTCTCAACGTGTGGGTCGCGACCCCTTTGGGGGTCGAACGACCCTTTCACAGGGGTCGCCTAAGACCATCGGAAAACAAAAAGATATTTACATTACGATTCATAACAGTAGCAAAATTATAGTTATAGAGTAGCAACGAAAATAATTTTATGGTTGGGGGTCATCACAACATGAGAAACTGTATTAAGGGGTCACGGCATTAGGAAGGTTGAGAACCGCTGCTCTAGACAGTGGAAGGAAGGGAGGGCTGACTTGGAAACCAATATGGCGCTCCTCTCTAAGCTTCAATTTCTGGCTTGCCTTGTATCTGAGGAAGCTTGGGGGGGGGGTTTCGGGGGAGAAATACAGCCTGTAAGTTAAAAATTGGGAGAATTATTTTCACTAAAACTCAGAGCCCTGGGGAATGCTACATTGTTGCTCGATTACCAGAGAAATGCAAAAGGAAAAAGAGTGCTTCTGCCGTCTGCATCCCTGTACAATGGCCCTGGGCGGCTGGATGGAAGTCAAGAATAGGAATCTAGAGTTCAGTGGACTTGGCTTAGAATCCATGTGCTAACACTGTTTAGTGCATGACCCCGGGTGATTTACTTAACGTCTCATAGCCTCAGTTTTCTCTTCTACAAATTGTGGACAGTTTCTGGTCATAGGATTACACTGTTTCATATATGGTCACAGCACCTGGAACAAGAGAAGCAAGCAATTTGTGTGAGCTGCTTGGAGAGGCTTGGACACCTCAAGGGGTGCAGGGCATGGTAGCCCAAGATGCCCACAGTGGAAGTTGGTGCCCAGGGTGACAAGAGAGGACGATGGAGGAGAGCTGCCTGGTGGTTGCAAAAGTCCTGAAGAGGTGACTCGAGTCCCTGCTGTCAGACAATGTGCATTGGCATAGCGTCCTTGTTCTCATGGAGTCCCTGCAGCAGTAGCTGTGGTACGGGGCATGGCAGACAC
>NW_017731979.1:761697-766697 GCF_001890085.2 Hipposideros armiger | reverse complement strand
ACCCGTTAGATCAAGACCAAGCAGTGAGGAAGTAAGGAACTGGGATGAGAGTCTTTCTGGAAGGCCTGATATCAGCATAGAGCCATGTCAGGGCCAAGACCAGCCAGCTCAGTGCTCTTGAGGGCCACACGTCACACCTCACTTCTGTGACACGGAGCAGGAGAAATAGGCAGTCTTCTCCCCGCAGGGTTGTCACGATGCTCAAATGTGATAACGCCCGTGAAACCACTTCATATACTGCGAAGCTATTCAAGTGTGTTGCTCTTAGCAGATGGTGAGAGTTTTCGTTTTTTCTGCATGCACATGAGTTCAGATTCAGGATACCTGCACAAATATCAGGAAATTATTATGACCCACAAACTCTTTTTTTCAGCTACCTTGAAAGTAGATAAACTTTCCTGGCAATATCTAATTCCACGACTATTCCGTTTAAATATTGAAGAAAAGTGCTAACTCTCTCCTTCTTCTTACCAGCCTGTAAGAACCTTTATGTCCTCAAGTTAGAGGGACAGTTGGTGGGTAAAGAGTACATCTTAGAATCAGAGACCTGATTGGTCCAGCTGTCCTCCTGCCCTGGATATTATCTGTGAGCCCCCAGCATCGTTCCCACCCTGTCTCTGCTCCTCCCTGTATCACAGGGGTTGGGGGACGTGGCACTCTATTTCCTTTATTCTCCTGCTTGACATGGTTACAGATACGCTTTAGCTTCTTCCAATGAAAGGCACACGCGTGAGACATGGAAGGAATAAGGGAAATAGAAGCCTTTTTTTTTTTTTTTTTTAGCCCTACAGCAGCTTGGGGAGATGTGAAATTCTTTGCAGAGGCTTCTGTATTTCCCTAACAATTGTTTCCAATTTAGGGCTTTGGAGGAGGTACGGCCCTGATAGTGTCTTCCTGTCTTACCCTCAGCTTTGGGGGGCAATTCTCATATCCCAGCTGCAGTGGCAAACATGAAAGTGAATGATGGGGCAGATCCGTCCTGCACCTTCCTTCTGATTTTCATTTCTTGGGTTCCCCCCAAAACCTTGTAAGCTCCTAATGCCTAGTTAGGATTAACGCCTCTACTCCTTTCATCTTAAAACACTTAGACTGTTTTCAGTTTGCCTGACGAACCCCTGACTGATATCACACAGACCAACTTTGACACCTTGGGCAGGACATCACACCTCTTTGAACCTCAGTTTTCTCATCTATGAAATGGGCATAATAACTCATAGAACCCTGGTGAGGATAAGCAAATAATGCATGTAAAGTTTCCAACACAAACTAGGGGCTCAGTCATATTAGTATTTTATCTCCACTGTCTCCCCAACCCTCCTGGGTTTAGGGACTTCCATTTTTTTCACCTATAATTGATTAGAAATCTGGGAAGGCTGTCAATGCCTTGGGGTGAGCCCCTGCTGCCTGCCAGCTTTGATTGGGTTTGGCCCTGCCTCCAGTCCTCATGGTCTCCTTTTTTCGCCCAGATTCATCACCTGTCTTTTATGCCAAGGATGATTGATTTCTGCCAGAACTTTTATGATTCTTAGCTGGTGAAGCTGTCCTGAGATAGTCCATCAGCGCTTTCCTTGTGCACATCTCTCGGAGTCATTTTTAACTCTCTCTGATAAATGTGTCTTGTTCCTAAATGTAGCAAGCAAGCTCCTGGCCAAAGGAAGACGTCTTCCAAGAGGAAAGTGGTCTATTTTTAATTCCAAGTCTACTTACAGAAACCCACCTGCTGTGATTCTTGCCTTTGCATTTGAAAGAGCTCAGCTGTCAGCCCTCTTGGTTTGAGGGGTGGAGTGGATGGAGCGCCTGGTGGGACCTGCAACTGCCTGAGAGGCCTCAGGCTGGGAACTGCCAGCCTGGGCCTCAGTCTCCATCCTCCTAAAACTGGTAGACCAAGTCTCTAAAGGGCCCTCCCAGCTCTGACATTCAGTAAATGAGCAGTACCCCCTCCCCATCCCCCGCCTCCACCCCCGGCCTCTCCCTGGCTCCCCTCTGTGGCTGATGTGTGAAGCCCGTGGTTTCTCAGACCTCTCTCTGCCTCTTTGTCAGTCCTCATGCTGATCCCACTAATGGGGATGAGATGGATCCTCCGAAGGTTGTTCCCTGAACACCCAGGTCTGGATGAACAGACCCATTCTGTGACTGCTTGCTGTGTGACCATGGGCAAATTTCAGTTGTATGCACTTCTATAAACATTTACCAAGTGCCCAATATGTGCCAGGTACAGGACTCAGCGATTAAGATGTGGTGAGCATTCAGTAGGAGAGAGACGTGCCATGGTGCCATTAACCATTTAGTGATTGGTGGCCACAGGGCCCTGACTCACCAGCACAAAAGTCCATCCGATCAGATGGACAGGACTCAATGAGTGCATGTTGACCAACCACCAGCTCTGTGAAGGGACGATGAAAATGCAATGTGATAAATTAAAAAAAAAAGATTTTATTGGGGAATTGGGGAAGGAAACAGTGTTGGGGAATTGGGGAAGGGAACATTATGTTTTTCCAGGACCCGTCAGCTCCAAGTCAAGTTGTTGTCCTTCAATCTTAGTTGTGGAGGGCGCAGCTCAGCTCCAAGTCCAGTTGCCACTTTCATTCTAGTTGCAGGGAGGTGCAGCCCACCATCCCATGTGGGAATTCAACCTGCAACCTTGTTGTTAAGAGCATGCGCTCTCACCAGCTGAGCCATCTGGCCGCCCATTGGCAATGGCAGCTCATCTAGGGCGCAGCTCACTGGCCCATATGGGAATCCAACCGGCGACCCCCTTGCTCAGAGCTTGAGCTCTAACCAACTGAGCCACCCGGCCGGCCCTGCATGTGACTCTTGGTGGATGGTACTTTACAACCACTGCCCACCAGGCGGCAGACGTGACAGGGTTATATCTTAGCCTGTGTGAACTTGGGCATAGCTGTCCATGTTGTTATGATTTCAAATGCATGATGCACATTATTGACATAATGGCTGTTGAACTTAGTTGCCACTTAAAATATACCTAAGAGAATGCACTGACTTGGTATTGGATTAAGAAGTTATTATATCTGCACAAAGGCATGGAAGCAGAGCAGCAGGAGATAGATTTGAAATTAGTGAAGCAAATATTTATTAGCAGGAGAACAACAATTCTATATTTAGTTGCAAAGCAAAACCCAAGCGCCTTATAGGCCGTAAGAAGGCAGGCACCTACCTGAGATGATGCTGTTGTGTTTTCTTCCCATGACATGTGCAAAAGGGTTGCCTGTCAAACACCAAGCATTGCAACTGAAGGCACAGACATCGCCAGAGTCCTCAAAACAAATGAAAAAAATTTCAAAGCAACAGGATGCTGGTGTGACCCATTCATACATCACAGGGGACTGTGTGTCATGGTTTCATCCGCAGATATATTTTTTTCTTAGAGGAAAACAAGTAAAGGTACAACTTCTAATCGATGGCAGGTTGTATTAGATGAGACACAGTGTTGCTGGTGTGATTGTGATGATGATGATGATGATGATGATGGGGAGCCATTAAACACAGGAATGACATTGTCAGAGTTGTGCCTTCAGAAAAGGACTTTGTCCTCAGTTCCGCATCTGTGACATGAAGGGGTTGGAGGAGATTCTCTGAGGCACCTTTCCCCTTTAAGGGTCTCGGTGTCTGTGAAGTCCCGGTGCTGCTTGCCTCTGGTTGGAGCCTTTTCCTTCCCCGCATAGCACTCGCATGGCTCATGTAGCTGACAAGACTGACTCCCTCAATGGATGCAATTGTCAGACACCTGTTACTGCTGATGGCTGGGCAGGAGGCTGGCTTATCTACTGGAGGCCACCGCCACAGGGCAGAGACATTGCAGATGGAGTAACGTGCATTGATCTGAAGCTCCTTGAAAGTCAGTACCGACAGAGATGTGGTCCCCTGGTGACAGATGCTGGACATGTGCCTCGTTTGAAAGGGCCATTAGCAGATTAACATCCTCCAGTTAAAGCTGGGACTAGGGAATACATAGCTTTCTTTAGAGAGGGACCCAAAAAGGTTATGCTAACCCCATCGACCCCAGGATCATGAGTGAGCTGAAGTCCATCTGGACAGGCAGCCTCTTAACACCCGAGGGGTCACGACATGGGTTCCAGTTAGCTCGGATTCTGCCACATCCTGCTGGGTGACCTTGGTATAATCAATCCCTCAAGCCCTCTGAGAGTCAGTTTCCCCATTTATTCGATGGGATCAGTGACACATAATTTACAAGGGCTGCTGTGAGGACAAAGCTAAATAAGAAGTGAAGTCTACGCAGCAAATTGGTTGACGTGCACTGGATAGTCTATGCATGTTCATTCTCTTCTACTTCTTTATTTTCCGTCCAGTTTCATTTTTCTTTCTATTCTCCCACCGTGAATTAGACCAGACATGAAACATAAGAATCCAGAATGTGTTAAGAGCTCCTATGCATCAACAAAAAAGACAAACATCCCGATTAAAAAATGGGCAAAAGTCTTGAACAGGCACTTTATAAAAGAAGATATCTGACTGGGCAATAAGTATATGAAAAGATGCTCACGTCAACGGTAATGAGATACCCCTGTGACCATGAGAATGGCTAAAATGACAAAGTGTGACAACATCGTGTTGGCGAGGAAGTGGAGCCAGTAGAACTCTAATACTTTGCTGGTGGGAGTTCAGAATGGCACAAATACTTTGAAAAATTGTGTGGCAGGTTTTCATAGAGTTAAGCATACATTTAACAGATGACAGCAAATCCAGCTCCAATTCGAAAATTATGATCACCGCTTCCTGTTTTATGGCACAACTGCAAGTTCATAGAGTAATGGACTGACATGTAGTTTATGCTTATTAAAATCAATCATTACACATTTCTGTTTAGAAAATCATGTGCCTTATAGGATAAATCCCAAAAAGTAGGATTATATAGAAAAGCCCTCAAAATCTGTGCACTGCCTACCCCCCTGTCCCATTGCCCTTTCCCCTGTACCTTGCTCTCTAGCTACATGGAAATGCAGATCATCCCCGCCCCCCGC
>NW_017731979.1:745788-761632 GCF_001890085.2 Hipposideros armiger | reverse complement strand
CCCGCTGCCCACCCCCCCATTCTCCTTACTTTAGCATCCACATCTTTACATACTGTTCCATCCACCTACAATGTTCTGCCAGACTCCTGCCCCACCCACCTCGGCCCCAGCCTGGCGAACCCTTAAAACCCATAGCAAATGTCATAGCTTTGGTGGAGCCTCCCAGGATTCTCCCGGGCAGAGCTATCTACTCTCTCCCCTGTGCTTCCATAGGCCTCTGTCAGCATCATCTGTTACTTGTTTAAATGCCTCCACCAATTGACTGGGGGTTGTATCATTGGCATCTATACAGTGTCTGCCTCGTGACATAAATCCCATCAAGGCAGTGCCCTGACTTCACTTTTGCTTCGTACTTCACAACCAAAGTCAAACTCCTTCCTGTGGCTATATAGCTCTGTGGTATCTAGCTGTCCTCATCTCACTCCATCTTCCCTTGTTCAGGGGGCTCCGGACCCTCTGGCCTTTTTCTAGTTCCTTGTACACACCAAACAGACACTTCTTATACCCGGCCTCCCCCCTGTGGAGTTGGCAGGATGTTTATCTCAGCTCTTGGCAAACTCTTGGGTTACATCTCAATCTTTGGGTGTCAGGTTGTCTGTGTTCTCCTTAGAGTGACTTCCTTGGTTTCACAATCCAAGCAGCCCCATACTGACCCTATGATTTTCTCACAGTATCCCATATTTCTACTTTAGCCTTGTCACAATGTGTTTATAAGTTTTAGTAATTTGTCATCTGGCCTACCTTGTAGACTGTGAGCTCCGTGAAGGCAGTGTCTGTCTGTTTTGTTCCGTGCTGAATCCTAGAAAGTAGCACAGTGCCTTGTGCAAATCAGGCATTATTACCAAATACAGACCGAGTGAATGCAGTGCCCATTCGATGAACTGGTGAATGACTAAATTGAAGATTTCTCTCCATTTAAGAATCATGGTTCAGATAGTATTTTTTAAGCTATTGATATTACAGGATCAGAATACTTTGTGCTCAATTAAAATAACTTTATTATATTTTTTTACATTATAAAAATAATGCATGCTCATTCCAACAAATCAAAGAAGACAAGAAGGGTATTTTAAAAAGTTAATAATTTCCCCCATTCTCCCTACAATCCCTCTCCTTCACACTGACCGATGTTAATACATTTTGTGAGTGGGGGCACTCTTCCAGATTTTTACATATATACATGTGTTCCTTCATAGGCAGGTGTGCGTGTGTATATTCACATACGTATATGTGTAGTTTTTCTTTTTTAAATGAAAGATGAGATATTTTACACATTACTCTGTAACTTGCGTTTTTCCATATAATACTTTTTCCCCCCCACTTACTAATGTATCATGGCCGTCCCTCCAGCTCAGCACATCCACGTCTCTTTATTTTTAAGTTACATACATTTCATAGTGTAGATACCATAGTGCTTCCACTAAGTTCCATAGGTGAATATTGAAGCTGTTTCCAATGTTTTGCTATTACAACTAACCACACAGGAAATAGCCTCATATAATTTGTACTTAGACACCAGATTCTCTCAAAGTAGTGCATGTGTATTTTTATTTAATTTAATTCATTTATTTATTTTAGAAGGGCGCAGCTTATGTGGCTCATGCGGAATCGAACTGGCAACCTTGGTGTAACCAGCACCACGCTCTAACGAACTGAGCTAACCAGCCACCCCTGGGTGTGCATTTTTAAATAGACACTATCAGACTGTCTTCTAGGAAGGGAAGGCACGCTCCCTTCAGCAGTGTATTACTGTGTCCATTTTCCTCTGTGCCAGCTAAGCACGGATGTTCTCCTATTATTTGTTGATGAGGTTTAGAGGGAAGTCATCCTCCTTCTGGAGTCCTGAGGTCTGGGAACTGGAAGACAAATCCTCCTCCCCTTTTGACTTTGCAGATGGAAAACAAGCCCAAAGAGAGCGGAGCCCCCAGCTCACGCTGCAGCATGGTTAGCCCACTGAACATTGGCTCACGACAATTTTCCGAGCATTAGTAACTGGCCCTCTGAACAAATGCAGCCTGGTAATGGGAACATATGGACATTTGACAGGAAACGCTTAAGTCTGGGTATTGAGTTTAGCGTAATGCTGTGCCGAGGGAAATGCGGTATTAAATTTGCACTGACTGCTTCACTTAATAGCATTAAGAAGGGCACGCGTGAGTAGCAGCTGAACCGTAGGATCATGGGAAGGACAGATGGGAGGGAGAGGAAGGGAGGTCTAAACATCCAAATCGATGGAGCGATGGTTACATTGTCCCTGTAAATGACGGTTCTCCTCTTAGGGATTTTGAAGACAAGTCAGGTGTTTCTTCATGCCTCAATGAGACCAACTATTTCTAGTTTCTTTCTTTCAAAATGAATCCGGTATTTACTGCTCCCCTAAACTGAAAGTGATAGTAGCATTTTTGCAAAGTGTCAGGGAATTCTGGAAGCGACTGTGGAAAGAGAAGCTCTGAACTCCTGCTTTTGTTCAGATTTGTCATTTCAAGTGTAGCTAGCTTATTCACAGAGGTCTTGTGGGGGCAGCAGGCTGGTGTGGGCATGGGGTGGAGAGGGAGCTTAGGAGGGCTGAAAACGGCATTTCTCAGACTTCATTTTTTCCAGTAATATCTACATAATTTTGACCTTACTGATTGTTTTTGCTTTAATCAATTCCTTGAAATCAACTCACAATTAAACCTACCTTTTCTATTAAAAGTAATATATTTGAAATTCTGGTTTTGAAGTACCTGAGATGCATATATATTTCCCCCATCAAAGTGCAGAGGTAAAGTAACTCTCATCCCAGAATTACATAGAAAACCAAATAATTTTTCAAGAGTAAAAGCAAAGTAATGATATTTTCAGGCATACAAAGAGTAAAGGAAATTATAACTCACACATATTTGCTGAAAGAGCTACAAAATGAAAAAATGCATCAAGAAGAAACATGAACATGGAAGAAATAACTAAGATGCAAGAAGAAACCATGAACAATGTATGTAAAATAGGAAATATGTAAGGAACTATTTAGAGTAAAATCTACATATGTGTACACACATAGCTTTTTTTTATCCCAAAAAATGGTGGAAGCAAAGTTTTGGATAATAATAACATGAAAGATGGGAGTGGGCAGCTCTAAGGATTTAAAACACACCAAGTTTCTTGTCTTATTTGGAAGTAGGATAGATATTCAATAAATTTGGACTTTGTAGGGAAAACATAAAGTAATATTAAATAAATAAGTCACTATTAATAAGTGCATTAAATATTAAGTATTATAGGAGCAAGGAGAGACATTTCATGAGATAGATTGATTTTAAACGTGTGCTGATTTCTTTGCTCCTACTTTGCAAGTGACTTTTCAGATCCTCCCAATCAAGAGGAATTTCTTTCCTCTCCCTTGAATCTGAGTCAGTTTGTGACTTTCCTGACCAAGCGAATGCAAATTGAGCATGTGATTTGAAGAACGCAATGAATATATTATTTAGAAGTAAATTTATTTCATGTTTTCAAATTTTCAGACACCCTGGAAATGACATAACAGGATGGATAGTCTAGAAACAGATTTACACAGAAAATTGAGAGCTTGATGTATGTTGGAGATGACAGTGGGGAGGGGACTAGTTAATAAATGTTTAAAAGGCAAGGTTGACTCAATTAGCTTGTCAGAGGGAAAAATGGATTCCTACTTCACACTGTTTATAGGAAACAAATTCCAGAAGGCTTGAAATTCTACAACTAAAAAAGGAACATTTTTTTTTTACAACTTTAAAAGCAAATATAGGAGAATAAGTTTTGGATTCAGAGGATGTGCTAGTTGGTAAAAGCTAGGTAAGTCCTATTGGGATTAGAAATAAAATAAGAGATGATGATGATCTAATGTAATAAAACAAGTGTTTGCTACTGATGCCATAGTTCGACTGTAGGCTCAGATCTGTGCCTTCCCTTCTAGGTCTCCTCCAACAAAATGATGCCTTGCCCACTGTCTCCTTCTTCCCAGTTAACTCAGCTCTGCCCTCAGGCCCTGAGTGAGCAAAACTGGTAGGGACCCCTGAATCACACCCAGAACCCTAGCTGCAAGGGAGCCTGGGAAATGCAGTTTTCAGATTCCCAGTCTCTGCAGTACCAGAAAAGACCTTGGAAAAAGGTTGGGGCAGATATTGAGCCAGTTGGACTTTATCTGCTCCACACATCTGACCTGTTGATGCTTCCCTCCCAGCTCCCTGCTTTGTGATTTTGGTCAGGCCACGTCTTCCCTTGAAGCCTCCCCTTCCCACCACCAGGCTCTTCTCCTCCATGTTTAGTTCATTGAAAGAGGAAGGGGCTACATCGGCAACCTGTTCAACGCTCTTAGAGCCCTCCCATTTGTTCACTCAGCCCCTATCGCAATTGCAATCACACAAATTATTTTTTTAAAATATTGATTTACTCTCTCTCTGCTAGACCACAGGTCTCTGGGGGCAGGGACCATGGCCCCGACTTGCTCTCTGCTGTCCCTCGCACCTGGTGTATGCCTAGCACTGGTACGTAGGCACTCGATACATGCTATTTGAATACATGAACAGAAAAAAAAAATTGGTACTAGGGATCATGCTTCCTTTCTCTGTGTGTGGATGTTTCATCGGTGTATAAAGAATAAAACAACCTACATTCAACATTACTTTTGAAAATGAAGACAGTAAAAGAGGGATCTGGTTCAAAGTGACTAAATTATTCCACGGAGGGAATGTGATATTTTTGGCTCCTGTTGTTAACTAAGGGCTGCTATTTCCAGTCCTGGGCTGGAACAGACGTCAGTGAGCCAGACAAACGGTCACAGGCAGCGTTTGAGAAGAAAGGGCAGCATGATAATTTCCCATTCTGATTGGCCTGGAGAATTGAAAAGCAGCATGTTTTGTGATACAAGAAACTATCAGGAAAGAAGGGATGCTTTTGCCTATGAGATCTTATTGAAGGGTCATCTCAAAATAATTTGATTTCAAGGGAAAAAACACGACCTTTGAAGTTGGGAGGTTTATTGTACTAGACTCCCTGTAAGGTCTACTCAAGTTTGAACTTAGCTGACTCTGAATAGCGACAAACCTTCTTAAATATTACAGTGGGGGGGGGGGTCACTGTTATGTAAGACTAGCTAACGTTATTTGAGCTATGTCATGTTTCAGGAAATGTTTTAGCTCTATTCTCTCTTCTAATCTTTGAAGTAAGTCTGTGTGGTAGATATTATTATCCTCATTTTGTAGAGAACACTGAGGCTTGCAGAGGTTGATAACCTGCCCAAGGTCATGGAGCTCACAAGTGAGGATTTTAAATTAGGTCCTGCCTGACTCCAGAGTGCATGTATAACTACGGCATAGTGGGGGGAAGAGCCCCAGGCTGCAGGCCCAGCAGACTTGGGGTCAGGCACCCTGGGACCCCTCAGACTCTAAGTTCAGTTTTGCCACTCACTAGCTGGGTCTATATGGACAAATCACGTAACCTCTTTTGGTGTCCTTTTACAAAACAGGCAATGAGACATTCCTTAAACTGACCCCAGCACTAGCATTTTCCAAGAAGGTGGGGCTGGCCGCTCTGCTGGCTGAGTCCCTGGCCCTGGACCCTGACTAACGCTTGCAAACCTTGGCTGATGTTCTGGATTTCTGGCTTGTCTCCACTCCCTCCCTCTTGGGATGTTGTCTTTCTTCTTTTCTAGGGAACGCCAAAGTGTCTGACATCCATCCAGCATCGAGATGCGAAGTGTGTAAGGGCCTGGAGATGGAGCCGGCCTGACCTGGGCAGCCCCTCAGGGGGCAGCCTTTATACTTTGATTGAAGGGACTTTGAAGAGGTCCCTTGTACACAGATATATACCAAATGTAGAAATATGTCACCACTGATAGATTATTCCTTTGGGCTGAATCCTTTCTTCAATTCTATTCAACAGGTGTGTCTGCATATACCTGTCAGGGGCAGTGGGACAGGCTCCAGGAAGGGGTGGGCTTTCAGGCATAAGATTTGACTTTGATTCCGGGCTCTGCTACTTATCAGCAGTGTGACTTGGACAACTTCCTTAACTTTCCTTGGCCTCCTCTCCTTCATCTAGATACTATCAATAATGTAAGATGTGCATACCCCACAGGGTTATCGTGAGATGTCACAAGAAATCAGTGATGGCAGTTACCTGTAGGGGTAGGAGGAAGTAGAGTAAATGGAGATAGTAGTAAGCGTTCTCAATTGTGTCATATCTTGTTAAATCGTTTTGATATTTTTCTTGTTTCATATTTTTATTTAATTGAGGTATAATTGACATCTAACATTGTGTAAGTTTAAGGTGTACAAAGTATTGTGATCTGATTACCATTGTAGCTTACCTAATACCTCTGTCATGTCACATAATTATCATTTCTTATTTGTGGTGAGAACATTTAAGATCTGTCTCTTAGCAACTTTCAAGTCTCTAGTCCAGTATTGTTGACCATAATCACAATGCGTGTATTAGATGCTCAGAACTTACTCATCTTCTGACTGGTACCATTTGACCTCCATCGCCCCATTTTCCCCACCCCATAGCCCCCTGGCAACCACCATTCTACTCTGTGTTTCTAGATTCCACATATAAGTGATGTCAAACAATACTGTCTTTCTCTGAGTTATCTCACTTAGCATAACACCCTCAGGGTCCACCCATGCTGTTGCAAATGGCAGGATTTCCTTGTTTCTCATGGATGAATAATTTTCCAGTGTGTGTGTGTGTGTGTGTGTGTGTGTGTGTGTGTACGCGCGCGTGCGCACGCACACGTGCGCGCGAGTGCGTGCATGCACACTCACTTAGGTTTTCATATTTTGGCTATTGCATGAATAATGCTTCAATAAACATGGGAGTCAGATATCTTTTCAATATCCTGTTTTCATTTCCTTTGGATATATTCCAAGTGGGATAGCTGGGTCCAATAATAGTGCTATTTTTAATGTTTTTAGGAACCTCAATGCTGCTTCGCATCATGGCTGCACCAAATTACATCCCCTCAAACAGTGCAGTTTCCTTTTCTCCTTATCCTTGTCAACACTTATTATTTCTTGTCTTTTTGATGACAGCCATTCTAACAGGTGTGAGATGACATCTCACTGTGGTTTTGATTTGCAATTCCCTGATGATTGGTGACGTTGAGCATCTTTTCATGTAAAATTGTTTTGCTTTTTGAACCAAGTGCATTGCACACTCTAAAGCTCTGTTCCTAATTATTGTTACTGTTAGGCAGCGGATGCAAAAGATGTCACATAATCATAACTACTGAACCTTGGTGGCTTTGAACTTCCTCCTGCATCATTGCTCTAGGAAGCCCCGTTCAAAGCACCTGTCAGCACCTGGCCCATTATAGATGCTCAGAAATGTTTGATGGACTAATCCGAAAGGATGCTGTCAGACTCCTTCATTTTGCAGATGACAGGGAGGCCCAGAAGTGAACATTTTCACTCACCTTGGGGCATCGTGGTTTTCTTCTTTTTCTGAATGTCTCTCATGGTCACAGCCCTTTATCAGAGGATGAGGCTCTTTGATTTTTAATCACATGTGCCCAGGCGGGGAGGCGAGCAGGGAACAGAAATGGCAGCAGGTGCAGTAAGCAAGTGGCTATTCAGGCTCCAAGCGGCACCTTTATAGGGCTGGGAACCTGCCTATATGTGAGTTCATCCCGGGGGGATCAGCTACAGGGCCTGCCCCACACCACCCGAACTGCCAAGAGCCTGATGGAGGGACCCATGTGCCAAATTAATCATTTCTTCTGTGATATTTACGTGACTGAGCACTGGAATGGCGAGTACTCTCAGAACACTTTCTCCTGGGAGAAATGTCACCTGCAGAGACCAAACCGCTGACCGGAAGGATGTTTAGGGAGTGCAAAATTGAACACAGATATTTATAAGGGCTGGGTGCACTGGGACATTGGAAAATCTACTTCCCTTCCTGCTTTAGAGACATTTTCATTCATTTATTCGTTTATTTATTCATTCCATATGTCTTGAGCCTGCCCTGTGTTAGGAGTTGGGAATATCAGAACGAATACATTTTTATTTCTGTTCTTAAGGAGGTTCCAGTTGAGCAGAGAAGATGGACAAAGAAAAAAACAGCACACTCGCCTCTCCTTGATCCTCAGATGGTATTGAACATAAGAGGTGCTGCTAATTTTGTTATAGTTTATGAGGACACAAGACACACCTTATCAAGTCCACAAGTGCTTTTAAAGACAGATCCCGCTTTCAGAAGCATTTCAATATGGAAGAATATGTACATCTTAGAGTTGAGGACGTAGGGTTCTTACCACATGGCATGTGACCTGTGCTGAGATGAACCCCATAAAGGAAGATGGGAGGGGATCCCCCTAGGTGGGCTACCCCGCTTCGAACTTCGAACATCCTGGTCTAAGCTCAGAAACAAGCCAGAGCACTATCTAAAAGGCCACCTCAGCGTGTTGCCAGGTAGACCAGGCAGTTCCGTCTGCATGAGGAGTACCTGAATCCCTACCTTGACTCTGGCTTTGGGAGTTCGAGCAAGGAGAGGGAGGGGAAGGATGACGGCCCCAGAGGCCTGCTGTGAGGACATAGGACACAAGCATGCAGCATGATGCCTGTCTGTTTTAAGCTCCAATAAGCGTTTCTCCTATGACCTCTCTATGCCATGTGGTTTTCACTCGTTTCTCTCCGGTAAGCCTCTAGAAGCTTCCTTGCTCTGCTTGGAGTTCCTGGCAGTGCTTTGGAGGCAGGACGTAGATTCCAGTGAAATCCCACCATGGTGCAAACCGTGCAGTCTGGCCCTTGGCTGGTCCCTCACGTTCTATCAGCCACATCCACTCACCAGAAAGAGAGGCTGGGCTTGTTTTGACAGACTCAGCGCTGAAGTCAAGGCCAGTGGAGACGATGACTTGAGAGAGGTCTTCTTTCTTTGATGCTCTTGGGAGCACAGCACTGTGCTCTCCGGGAAAGGTGGACATCAAAGCATCTTAGACTCCTAGGGGTAGAAGGGGGCCTTAGAGACCCTCAGTTCAGACCTCCATCCCATGAAGGAAGCCGGCCAGGGAGTTGCCAGCTGTTGGGATCCCTCCAGTGATGGAGAGCTCCCGGCTCATAAAGGCAGCTCATCTCATGGCTTGATTGGGTCCTCGGGTCAGAGTCTCTCAAGGCTGCATCAGTGTCAGCTGGGCTGTGTTCCTTTCTGGAACTTGAGGCTGATTTTAGTCTGTTCAGCTGCTATAACAAGATACCATAGACGGGGTGACTGATACACAACAGAAATTTACTTCTCACAGTTCTGGAGGCTGGAAGGCCAAGATCAAGGTGCCAGCAGATTCAGTGTTCAGTGAGGCCCCTGCTGTCTGTCTCATAGATGGCTGTCTTCCCCTTGTGTCCTCACAGGGCAGAGCGGGTGAGAGAGCTCTCTGAAGCCTCTTTCACACGGGTAATACTCCTATGAGGGCTCCACAGTCATGACCTAATTACTTCCTAAACGCTTCACTTCTACATACCATTCCATCGGGGATTAATATTCCCACATATGAATTTTGGGGGTGGGGGGGACACAGATGTTTAGTTCTTTGCAGAATCCCTGTCCAAGATCACACGATTGTTGGCTGAATACAGTTCCGTGCTGTTTAGGACTGAGGCCTGGGGCAGGAAGGAGAGTTAGATAATTGAAAACAATTAAAGCTATACAACACCTCCTTAAATAAAGATTAACCAGCAGAAACCATCATCCAGCTTCTCCTACAGTTTTCTCCGAATCCCTGGAAGGGCAGTGAGACACAGGGGCAGGTTGCACCCACCCAAGATGGCATGATGGTCTTTACAGGAAGTGTGCGATGAGGGGATTAACTTCCAGGAAACAGATGCTCATCAGAGTCTGGGACTAGTGTGGGCCGGTAGGGAGATGAGAAAATCTTCTAAGTGCTCAGCACGTTGGGACAGCAGAGCAGAAGACAATCCAGAGGTTCAAACTCAGGGTTGGAAATTGGATGGTTAGATTAAGATGACATTTGCCTCGGTTGAAGGCTGGGTTTTTGTAAATACCAAGCACTTGCCATATTGTATTTCCCTCCATGTGGCTTGTAGCATTGTGCTGTGCTGGGGGTACCTGCCAAGGGCGCATTGTGATCCCGGATAATAACTTGGCAAGGAATTGGTGAGATGGTTCAGTTTTTTTCACAGGCGTATCAGGTTCTTAACAGAGTGCCTGATGCACAGTAAGCTTTCCACAAATGACAGCCATTCTGTGATTATTACTATTTTTAGGTTAGCTACAGTTCTGCACATTGGATGGTTTTGGTTTTCCTCCTTCTCCTTGCCAAGATGTCCAGCCCCATGAGAACTGCTGTCAGTCAGGTGAGTGAGACCCAGCTTGAGGAAACAGCTGGGAGGGGGTGGTAGGGAGGGGGAGAGTAAGATGCAATCTGCGTCCTGCCTAAAAATGGCTCTCATGGGAGAAAATGCCAAATCACTGCCATTCTTCTGCATCTGGCGTTAATTATTCCAGGTAAAGGACACTATACATAGAATGTTAAGTTCTTAATTTAGAGTGTTTGGATTGGGGGGAGCAGTTGTTCATTTTATTGGTCACTATTCCAAGAGTTGAGAAGAGCAAAAGCTTTGGTGTTAAAGGAAATAGCTAATTTAGAAGGGTTATGAGATTTTCGTTTTGAATAACCTTGCCCTGTATTTGGAAACAGTTGGGCCCTTGTGGGTTTTATAGGTGCTTGGTGTGCTCTAATATGAGACAGGAACAAGGATACGTAATGAGGATGAACTTCATACTTACATGGACCATTGCAGTAGCCCTCTCATGGTCTCCTGCTTCCATTTTACTTCCCTCCAATCCATCCTCCATATGGTAGCCCGAGTAGTCGCTTTAAAATCAGTTGTTGAGGGCCGGCTGAGGGGCTCAGTTGGTTAAGAGCTCGCTCAAGAGTTTGAGCTCGCTCAAGAGTTTGAGCTCTGAGTAACAGTGGTTCGATTCCCGGCCCGAGCTGAGCAGCTGCTGAGCTGCCAACAGGTGACAGGATGGTTCAGCTAAAAAAAAAAAAAATCAGTTGTTGACACTTCTCTCATCAAAACGAAATTTCCATTACATCGGGTAAAATCCCATTCTTTCCCTGGGACTTCAAAGCACGGTCTGGCTATGTCTTCAGATGGTGCATCTCTTGTCTCCTGTTTGTTTTCTAAGCTCTAGACACGTTGGTCTCCTTTTAGCTTGTTTCTGCACCTGCAGGGTCCCCTCTCAGGGCTTTGCCAAGCCAAGTTGGTTGTTGTTGCCAGAATCGTACTCATTTTGAAGTATTGCTCTTTAATCTGTCCTATAGGATTGGGGGATATTAGGGTTGGAAGAGAGCATTGTGGCCGGGACTCCTAATTTTACAGTTAAGAAAACTGAGGCCCAAATAGGTTACCTGGTGGCCCCACTCCTATGGGTGAGCTAGCCAAGGAACCGAGACTCAAAACAGGAGTCTGATTTCATCTTGAAATGGACCTACTAGCCACTATTCCTACTATCCCAGAAGAATAGAAGCATCGCTAGCAGAGACTGGCTGGAAGGAAGGGGTGACAGCGGAGCTCCCACCCAGCATATCACGTCCCTAATCTTTTCACACTTGCACGCTACTTCATGGTTGATGCACGGAAACTCCATTTTTTAAAGCATCACCCATGGGGCCATCTCAGAGTGGCAGTCTGGAGGCATGTCCTAATTAAGATCTCTTGACGAGAATCAAGAGACTGTTGTTTATTACTAGCCATCATTAATAGTTTTGGCATACTGATTATGAACCAGCTGTCTATCAGATGTACCCCTTACTCCTTCATGACAGTCATAGGAGGGGAGCGATATGATGACCCCAATGACAGATAAGAAACTGAGGCCCAAGCTCACCCAGATGGTAAATATTGGAGCTGGGGTGTGAGTTCCGCCCTGTTGTCATGGGGGTTTTAAGGAGGCTTCAGCATCGCTACTTGTGCCCAATGAAGAGCTGAGAGAGCCTGTGGGGCGAGTGAGCACACCCGGGGCCCACGGCTCCCCGTGCAGCAAACTTCACCGCAGGCACAGATGGAAACGTAAACACATGCCCCCAAAACACAGGTGGTGGTGGTAAGGGGCTCGTTACCTGCTCTGCCCTTTCTTGCTTTCTTTCCTATTTTTGATGACAAAAAAACATGCACTTTTAGAAACAACTACATGCAAGGTGCAATAATTACTTGTTTGCGAAAACAAAACAAGAAAGAAAACCATAGTTTTAAGACATTAGTAAGACAATTAGGGAAATTGGAATGTTGATTGTATATTAGGTAACACTGTTACATTTTATCCGTGTTAGGGTTCCTGAGCATGTTAACTGTGCTGTGTGGTTAGGCCCCAGGTCTTAGGAGTTAAAAGAACTCAGGGTTAAAGGGCCATGATATCAAATATAATCAAATGTTATTAACTGGTGAATCCAGCTGAGGGGTATACAGGAGTTTATTGCATTATTTTTTTCAATTCTTCTGTACAATTGAAATTTTCTTCATATTGAAAAAAAAACCCCTCTTCTTTCTATGGATATCACAAACATAACAAAGTTTAATCGTAGGGAATTCAGAAACTTTGTGAAGAAAAATGAAGACTGTAAACATATGATCCTGCCACCTAAAACACTGGTTTTCAAAATTTTAAACTGCTGCTCCACAGGTAGAGATAGATATGACATCGTGACCCTGTAATACTCACATTGTGTGTAGGTGACTCAAACGGATGTTTCACAGAATTACACCTGTCCTTCCTATGTGCCCTGTCTTGTATTCCTTTTAATTTCTTTAAAAACAGCTTACTTGATTTGCAAACCCATAAGGCCCCGGTAGTTTAAAACCCGTGACCTAGAGTAAATTGCTGTCAGCTGTAAGAGCCCTGGGCCCTGGCGTTCCCTTCGCCATCTCCCCATTCTCTGTCCTATTATTCGAGGTCTTCTGGGTTTCCTAGGACAATTTAGGACAGAAGCCCCTCTGCCTTTCAGAGTCTTGAGGAACGTTCCTGACTTCATGATGCCCAGAGGGAACACGTCTCAAGATGGGCTGGGCTGCACTCTGATAAATTGACTTTCACAAAACCTCACAGAGACGAAGGTCCCACTTCAGACAACAATATCTTCCCTCCCCTTCCCTTTCCGCCAAGGCAACCCACACCTCATGATAGGTCGATGGGACCTTAGCAGGAGTGACCAGAGAAACAAGCCAGTGGTCTGTGTAGAGGAATTTGCCCCCACAGCCTGGTGAAGTCCAATGAGCTTGGACTGTCGGAACTTGAAAGCCAGACCAGAGCCTTTCTCATTTCTTAGCACCCTGGTACTGCCCAGAGCCATGTCCTCAAAATAGCCCGCATCAAAAGATGTGATAGAAGAAGGTGACGTGACTGCTGGGTGGCAAACATGGGGAGGGTGACCAACCTCAGCTCTCAGTTGCTAACAGTGGCCCAAGACTGGAGGAGGGTCGTTTGCTTTCTTTTTTAAAAAAAGAAAACAATATCTTGTGCTCCCCTCCCTGTGGCAGTCACCCGATTTTATAATTACTTTCTTTTTCTGCTAATGTGTAGGTTTGGGGAGGTAACAGTTGCGTGCATTTTTGTAAAAAAATTGTAAATGTTTTCTCCTCTCTATTCTTGAAACTTAGCACAGAGTCAACAGTTGTTTTTTATATGAATGAGTGCATGAATGAATCTTGGGTGTAGTGACACTGCTCCAATGATATACAAAGATACACAGGCCACTGGGAGCATTCAAAGCTCCAGCCCACAGAACAAAGGGGAGAGAAGTGCAAACCATACTTTCGTGGGTGAGAGGCCCTAAGCAGTGTTGGGGTCAATTCTTCCCCACTCCTTTTGTGGACGCCCTATGCCTTTCGCTCGACAGTAACGCGTGGATGGACACCAAGCTTTGATAAGTAAACATCGGCCATGGTCCTAGCTTCCTCTGACACAGAATATATGGGCTGTGACACCTGCAGCAAGAGGTTCATTAGGATTTACACCTGGAAGGAGGCAGGATGGAACTCACCTGCAGAGAGCCAGCAGTGACACAGGGCATATGGGCTATGACACCTGCAGCAAGAGGTTCATTAGGATTTACACCTGGAAGGAGGCAGGATGGAACTCACCTGCAGAGACCCAGCAGTGAGGCAGCGAGGCAGTGAGGGCATATCTGGGCAAGGAAGGAAACAGGTCGATGGCTTAAGGGGACAGTGGCAATAGGGACGGAGAACGGAGGACAGAATTCAAATAGAGTTAGTAGGTAAGTAACAGGGGGGGGTCTGAGGGGGTCCTGATCAGCATGGTTTTGTGCCGGGTTTCTATCGAGGTCCATGCCTGGGCAGAGTGGGGGCAGGGAAGGAGCAGTTACCCTGACTGACCATGGAGACCACTTAACGTACAAGGACGTGAAGACAGGGAGGCAGCCAGACTGGGCCAGCGGGCTGAAGGGGCAGGAGAGTAGGTGAACCTTAGGGAGCTGGGATGCCTGAGGCTGTCTCAGCATGGAAAGGGGCCTGGGAGGGGACAAAGGACACTACCAGCGTCTGGCAAACTCCTAGCACAGTGTCCACCCATGCTGGGTGTTCTATAAATGGTGGTGGTGGAATGAAGGAACCACAGATGGGCTAGGAAATGCATAGGTCTTGTTATCCCTGATCCTTTTGCAGACGATCAGAGACACTCTGTGTTTTGCCCGAAAGTGGTAGGGCAAAGACTTGCACTCCGGGCTCCAGGATGCCGCCCTGGGTCTCTCTTCTTAAAGCACACAGCCGTCAGGATTTGTCGCCTGGCCCCAGACTCGGAGCCAACTTTCCATCCTCTTGATTGACGCATGGAAGGCCAGAGGGTGCTGCACCGAAGGAGCTCTCAGTTCAAGTTCTACTTTTCCACTTGCAAGCTGTGTGGCCTGGGCAGATCTTTTACCTCTTGAAGCCTGGGAACAATTCAGCCTTTATGCAGCTGTATCTGACACAGCCAGCTAGAGTGTAAGCTCCGTGAGGGCAGGAGCTTTGGTCTGTTTTGTCCATTGCTCTGTGTCCAGCACCAGAGCCCAGAACAGCGCCTGGACGCACCCTGAGCCAGTCAACTTTTGTTGACTGTAGGAAGAGGCGTCCCACACTTCACGCTGTTGTTCCCTCATGTGACCACAAGATGGCAGCAATGGAAAGCGGGTCCCAATGTCAAGGCCTTTGCGGTTCTGGGGGCTTCCACCGACTTCCAGATGGCTGGTCTCCCTGCATTAGGACATGGAAGGCTCTCGCTGCTCTCTGAGCTTCCCTGGCCTGCAGGCCCATACAGATACTAAGCACAAATCCTCTGTGAAGTGGCCTGGTGCTGCTCCTATGTGAGGGGACAAGGTGTTCCACGGGTCATTTGTGACCTTGGTCTAGAGGAGCTGTACCAACTGGCACAAAAGAGGGCTTGGGACCTTGTATCTTAAATGGTCCCCCTTGGGCACTAGGGGTGGGGATGAGGAGCTTGGGGGTGGAGGTGGGTTAGATGCTGGCATAAGAAACGTCTAAAATCCAGCTGGAATATTTCCTTCTAGGCGACGACTCCCCCGGGTTAATCAGCCCCCACTTTCTGTCACACTTCTTCCAAGCACTTACCATGATCAGGAGTTAAGTTTATGTCTTTATTTCGTAAGTTGCTTTGGTGTGTGTGTGGTTCCCCACTCACTGGCACGTTTAGGACAGGGGCAGTCGCGATCCTCGTGGAACCTTCTCAGGTGGAACAGGCCAGGCATCCAGATATGTGCTCAGACAAGAATTGATGAGGTGAAACCAACTGTCCCCACTGTGTCTGCCACTCGCGCTGCTCATGGCATCCTGAACTGTTCCTAGGATCACGTAGGTAT
>NW_017731979.1:734119-737725 GCF_001890085.2 Hipposideros armiger | reverse complement strand
CCCTGTCTCGCCCCCCTGTCCACACCGCTGCCGGAGCGTGAGGGACTCGCTGACGCACATCTGCTCAAGCTACAACCCACTTCCACACCTGCCCGACTCCTGCTGCCTGTGGGATGAAGCCCCTGCGGCTCAGAGCCCGGGCTTCTCAGATCCGGCTCTTCCCTAACTAGCCAGCCTCACTCGTCATCCCCCCATCCCTCACCTTTGCACCGTATCCGTACTGAACTGGGCAGTCCCCCAACCCGCCGGCCATTTCCCGCTTTGTGCCTTTGTCCCTGCCTTTCTCTCTGCTTGGAGTGTTATTTCCTCCTAATCCTGTGGTTTATTTGGCAAATGCTTTTTAAGACAGTCTCAGTGCCTCCCCCTTTCTGAAACATAGGCTTTTCTTCCAGGGATGAGAGCATTTCTACTACACGTGGTCGTGGGCATGTGTGTCTCCTTCGGATAGAATAGAACCTGTCATCCATTCCACAAAGTGATGAGGCACCTGCGAGGCACCAGCGCTGCTCCAGGCCCTGGGGATGTGGTGGGAAAGAAAAGATCCTAGCCTTGGCCCCCAGGGAGCTTACCTTCTCCTGGGGAGAGGCAGGAAATAATAAAAAATGTCATATAATATCAATGAATGATAAAGGCTATGGAGATAAACCTATCAGGTTACAGGGGTAGAGAAATATGGGATGGGTGCATTTTGGGGTCGAGTTGTTAGGAAAGGCCTTTCTGAGCAGATATCTGAAGAAAGTGATGGTGCAAGCCATAGAGATATCAGGGTTAGATCATTCTAGGCAAAGGGAAGTGTAAGACTCCCCCCCACCATGAATGCATATATAAGATATAATTGATGGAATCTAAAAAACTGAATGAATGAGCAAAGTAAACAGAACTGGTCTCAGAGATATAGAGGAACAACTGATGGCTGCTAGTTGGGAGGGGGTTGGGATGAGGGGGAAAGGGAAGGGATTCGACAGCATAAATAGGTAACTACAAAAACAAAACAAACAAAAAGATATAATTGACTGTGAAATTTGAGAAACAGACCTTGCAGAATGCATGGGAATCAGAACAGCTAACTCTTTAAAATGCGCAGAACTCTTTTTATAGCCATTATCCCAGGAAAGGTAATATAATACCACGTCCAGTTTACTCGAGGACAATGACACTCAGAAGATTTAAAGGACTTGCCCAAAGCCCTAGAGCTGATGACAGCAGACCCACAGCACACACTGAGACGCCCAATCCAGTTGGGAGAATCATTTTCTAGTCCCCGAACGCTGCCAGCAGTATAATACGTCACACCGAGAGCTGGCCCTGACCCCAGCAACGTGTCCTGAATTTACGTAGAATATCCCTTTTGTTCCGGGTTACAGTCCTGCTTTGTACTCCTGGTTCAATTGTGGAGTCAATTATTTCAGAAAGGACATGTCGAGTCGATGGGAGGTGTGGGAACAAGCCCTGAACATCCCACCCACAGATGAAAAACACAACATATTCTTCTAGTTCAATGAACAAAGGTGCGTGGCGGTGTGCCTTGGATCTGACAAGTCCAATATTGGTATTTCTTGATCTTTATTTCTTCTCCCAAGCTGCTAAGGGAGAACCAAATAAAGTAAAATGGCACACCAGCCAGAAGGAATTTAAAATATGACACTGCGGCTAAAGTTGCTTTAGATTGTACCCCGGCAGTGAGAACGTCACTGGTCTCAGGAAATGCTGGAGCTGCTGCCAGGGCAACCTTTTGGCTGTGTGATCTTAAGCTAGCTACTCCCCGTCTCTGGGCCCGAGTTTATCCATCTATACAATGAGAACCGAGGAGAGCAGGGGCTTTTAGATTTTATTTTAGGAGGCCCTTGAGGCTCAGCGGAGATGCCAAAGAAACTGGCAAGTTACACGAATTATAAAAGGATTATTATCCCCATTGCTATGACGTGTGTTGTTTGTCGCTTTGCACCAGGACGTCTGCAAGCGCTAAGGAAGGCTGAGCTGTGTGGCTGAGTGAGGTGCTATCTGACATCCTCAGGAGTGAAACCCTGCTTTTGCCGGAAGGCATTATCCTGGAGAACAGGAGCGCAGTCCACAGACTGCCAGCCTCGGGGGACACGGAAGTCAGAATGTGATGACGGGGGAGTCGGCTATCCCTCCGAGCAGGGCCTTGTGTGGGTGGGATACTAGACAGTAGGTGGCAAGAGAGGGAACTGTGGTCTAATGTCTGCCTTCTATTTCTGCACACAGGCCAGGGGCCTTCCCTGGCTTCCAGTACCTTCAGCTAGAGGAAGCCAGAGGGTTCCGAGCGGACCCTGCCACTGTCCTCGGCAAGGTCGCACAAAGCTTGCTGCACTTTGTAGGAGGGAAAAGCTCTTCCTGGTTTGATGCCCAGGCCACGGGACAGCCTGATGGGCAGAGCCAGCCAGCTCTGGGGGAACCCCACTTACCAGCCTCCCAGGTGCTACTCACCGATCCGGAGCTCGAAGTTGTTGAACGAATGCTTGTTGATCTCCTGTATGCTTTCGGTCAGGGCGAGCGAGAAGTCGGCCAGCGCACACAGATGCCCCCACTTATCTTCACATTGCTGCAGCAGATGCCAGAGAGGAGTCATTCACAGTGCTGTACATGAGCATCCTGGCAGCAGGGGCCCGCCCTGTGTCCTAACCCCACCCACACAGCCCTTAGAAGGAAATGACCAGGTGTGTGAGCCGCTGTACTCACGCGTCACCCGTGTCCAGAAACACGGGACAACGGGAGATTTCTCAGGGGAGTAGAGTATGGTATATGTGGCTCACCGTGGTCCTTCCTCCCTTGTCTGTTCAGGTCGATGCACTCTGAATTCCTGAGTATGCTCGTGTGTGTGTGTGTGTGTGTGTGTGTGTGTGTGTGTACGCACGCACGCATATGCGCATGCACTCATGCACACTCCTCTATTTGCCCGTGTAGGGTCTAGGAACCATGTCTATTTCCTTTGAAGAGCTCACAGTGTCTGTTTAAGGAAGGTTTCTCATTGACATTTGCTCATGAAACTCCTGAGGGGAGTGCCTCTCTGAGGCTCAGTTTCCTCATCTATAAAATGGGGCTAAGCACCGTTCCCATGCCTACCTCTTAGCGATTGAATGAGACTGCGTGTGAAAGAACTCTGTGTCCCTGGAGAGCAGGGCAGTTTCGGAAAAGGGCCAGACAGCAAATATTTTAGGCTTTGTGTAACCTAGGGTTTTGTCCTGGCTACTCGCACTGCTGTTGGAGCTTGAAAGGAGCCGTAGACAAAATATAAATGACTAGGTGTGGCTGTGTCCCAGTTAAATCTGATTTACAAAAACAGGTGGTTGGCCACCTTTGGTTGCAGGCTGTCCTTTGTGGACCCCTGCCAGACAGTGCCATGCACGGGTGCCCAGTGATGGGCATGGGTTTCCTGCCAGGTAGTTATTCTTATAATAATTCTAGGTCTTGGGTTTCCTGCCAGGTAGTTACTCTTATAATAATTCTAGGTCTTTAGTTGGGAAGAAAACAAAGGAGGGATGAGAAGAAGGAATGAAGATGCCTTCTCGCCAGTAACTTAGACTCATATTCATGTAACATCGATTGAGGAATTACTAAGTGCAAGGCTTTGCGTGGGGAGCATGA
>NW_017731979.1:724479-727879 GCF_001890085.2 Hipposideros armiger | reverse complement strand
GCAAACACGGGCTTTGGCTTTGACAGGTGTAGATTCTTAGGGAAGAGGCAAGACTTCCCATGGTGCTTCATTTTCCTCTTAGCAGTGAGCACAGGAACAGTCCGTCCCCTAACTTCCCTTGCAGCGACGTGAGGCCGGGGACTGACTCTGGCCCAGGACAGAGCGCTAATGAATGTGGCTTCCAGGCCTGATGCCTCAGGTCCTCGGAGTGACCCTTCCTCCTTCCCTGCGCTTCTCTTCAGCGGGACTGCAGGTAGAGGACAAAGCAGAGGACACTAAGCCCTAAATGGAAGGAGGTCGAGTCCTGATGTCATTGCACGGAGGTTCCCTGCCACACATCCGTCTGCGCGTGAATGAGAGGTAAATCTCACGTTGTGTTTTAGCCACTGACAGTGGGAGGCGTTTGTTAGAACAGTCAGCTTTTATTGACCGATGTAGTTCTGATCCTAGTACTATAAGCAAGTATGTGATTTGGGAGTAACTCTGTTTCTGAGCTTTCTCATCTGTGTGACACTTTCCCGGTAGGCCTTGTGGTCATAAGAGCTCAGCGTGCAGTCTCCCCAGGAAATGGTGTGCCTGCCCACAACAGCTTCCTACCCATCGTCCCTTCAGCAGAGCAAGTGGGCCGATGGCACCCCAGGGCTTTTGCACTTGCTGTTTGTTCTACTTGGGTCACTCTTCTCCCAGGTCCTGTGGGCTGCCTCTGCCTCACAGGTAGAGCTGGCTATGCATGTCTTAGCATCATGTGTCCAAGAAGCTGTCCTGGTGGCTCCAGTTAAATCGGCACCCCCAAACTCCGATTCCTCATCCCAGTTGTCCTACTTACTTTATTGCATCTACCCCTATCTGAAAGTAGAGTATTTGTATATTGGTTTAGAGGAGTATTATCCATTCCCCTTCCCCCCTCCCACCTCTCCAACCCTCCTTCCTGAATGTTAACTCTACGAGGGCAAGACTTTGGCCAGGGTTTCTCTGGAGCCTAGGAAAGCTCAGGTACACTGCAGGTGCCCAACACAACCTGGCAGAATGAATGTCAGGGTGTTGTGAAGGTCACAGGCGGTCGCCATGCAGAGTTTGGCATTGGGCCTGGTACACAACACGTACTCAGTACACGCCAGTTGTTACTGGTTATCCGATTGGGCCCAGTCTCTGTTTGCCTGTCCTACTGTCACACTCAATGGTGACCCTCTCCAGGGCAGGGAAGAGGCCTTATTTCCGCTTCCCAACGAATCTTGCATGTAAGAGATGGTCGATAAGTGTTTGTGATTGGAGAGAAACTCCAATCACGTCTTCGATCTCATGCATCCAAAGACCAATGAAACCATCCTTGTTCTAAAAAAAATTAAACCTTTTTATTAGTATATTTATTTTATATATAAAAGAAATACAAAAAAAAGAAACACAAAGAAAATGCTTTTATGGCAAATCGGACTTGTCGGGGCCTTCGGCTTGGGGTCCGGGCTCCGGCCCGCTCGGTGCCAACAAAGTCCGCCGGTTGTAATGGCCTTTGATGATCCCCGGGTTGTTGTTCTCGGTGAGCAGCTGCTTCTGCCTTTGCCTGTTGAGGGACTGGACAAGGCCCAGGACGACTGCGGCCAAGGAGTACTGGCCGGGCAGTCTTCTCGGGGGCAGGCTGAAGGGGTTGGGTTGCACTCTTCCCAGGAGAAAGTACGTTTTGATTTTCCCTTCCTGCTCACTGATGCCCTTCACGTAGATCTCCCCGCGGTAGGCAAAGGCGAAGCCCTGCTCCTTCAGGATGAGATAGGTCTCCTCGGGGACTTGGATCCTGCCGCTGACCCCCGTGCTGTCCATTCGACTGGCCAGGTTCACGGTTTTGCCCCAAATGTCATACTGGGGCTTCTTAGCGCCGATGACGCCAGCTACCACCGAGCCGTGACTGATGCCTATAGGAGGGAACCAAAGGAGCAGTAGATGAGACAAAAGGGACGTCCCTGGGGCGGCTGCACCCCTGCTGGGCAGCCATCATTAAGGGTGTGATCTCTGCAGATAAATCTGATAAATCACAGGGCCCTGTCCTGCCTACATCACTTATTATAATAGATATGTGACCTGGGTCACTGACTTCACCAAAACAGACCCCCCTTTTTCCCATCTGTGAAGTGGAAACGATAAAAGGGAAATGAAACGAGACAGTATAAGCAAAGCCGTTGGCATAGGACCTGACAGCCAAGGTGTGCTTGAGCGAAAGTCATTATTGTTCTCACACAGAACGGACTTATCGCAGCCGGTGGGCCGGACAGAGCACTGGGCCAGGGGTCAGGACGCTGAGATCTCTGCAGTGTCAGCGCTCTGGGAGCTGGGGCAGACCTGTGCTCTCTCTGGTTTAGTCCAGTCCTGAGCATCGTTCCGTTGGTCCCCAGCGACAGCCTCCTAATGGGCCTCCCTGTCTCGCCCCCCTGTCCACACCGCTGCCGGAGCGTGAGGGACTCGCTGACGCACATCTGCTCAAGCTACAACCCACTTCCACACCTGCCCGNATCCTATTACCTGCAATTTCGGCCTCCAAAGATGATTCCACATCATCCTGTCTCGCAGGCATTTTCAGCAGGGGCCCTGGGCTCCCTGTCATGGTGGTTACACCGAAGGTGAAGGAGCTGCGTCTGCTGCCCGCTCACTCCCTGTCCTGTTTTCTGTGCTCTGCGCAAGTGCCTCTCCAGCTCCCAGCTGCCCCCAGGACCCCGTTCGGCTGTAGAAAGGCCAGGGCTCTGCCCAGGCTTGCCTGTTCCCTGCTGTGTTCCCTCCCCCCCTACCCCCCAGAAGCTTAGCCTTGGGTGAAAAGCCTGGCCTCCCTTCCCCCCACTGTGGATTTGAAGCTAATGGTATTTCCTCTGCCAGCTCTGGAGATGTGCCAGGCGGCCCCCATGCTGCTCTCGGCAGCCTCCCTGCCCAGCCCTCACCGCAGCAGACGGAGAAAATAAATTAAAATGAGGCCAGCTGAGCTGAGAGTGAATCTAATGAGCAGGAGAAAGGCTGGGATCTGAGACGGAGGCTGGCGCTAAATGGGGCTGTGGGATCCTTAAGCAACAAAGAAAATTCACACTCTGAGCAAAGCAAAGGGTAATGAACCCCAGAGGTCCTGGGCTCTGGCCAGGGGCTATGTTGGAAATCCAAGATTTTATCTAGACGGGGTGTTGGCTCTCCGTTCAGAAGGACACTGAGTGAGGGCTCTAAGCTGGAGGTAGGGGAGGGGTTTTCTATACTCTTCACCGCCATCGGGCTCCCTCTTGCTCAGGACACCCCCTTGGGAGACTTTTTGGATCCATTTGTCATTCGTACCATCGGAAGACAGTAGTGGATGGTGTGGACCACTCTGTCCTCTTCCAGCGCCCATGTCCCCATAACAAAAGAAGGGTTCCGGGCAGTCACTGGGCAGTGGCTG
>NW_017731979.1:719903-723519 GCF_001890085.2 Hipposideros armiger | reverse complement strand
GGTCACATGTTCCATGCAGGCCAAGCATTACGGCTGTGTTTCCAGGTCATTCACCCGGAACTCTAGACTCACGCATCCAGGTGTGCAATGCTTATTGCACCTTTGCCTCTCACCTATACCTGTCCAAGAGCTCTTGAGTTCGCCCCCAGTCCCGTCCGTCCTGCTGTCTTCTGCATCTCGGTTCCTCAGGCCTTTACCCTTGGAGTCAGCCTGGCCCCTTCTCTTCCATGTCTTGCATCCAGTCCATTGCCAAATATTGTGAGCTCAGGTCTAGATACATCCAGGACCTGACCACGTCTCGCCACCCGCACGGCTACCAGCCTGGGCTAAGCACCCCTCAGTGGGTTACCGCACCAGCCTCCCGACTCATCACTCTGCCCCCACCCTTGCCCCCTGTCACTGTGTCACCACATGGCAGACTGATGGTTCCTGCAAAAATGTAAATCTGAACGCATGGCCCCTCTGTCCCCAACCCTTCAGTGGTCGCCCACCTCACTCAGAGGAAGCCCCTCAGTGCTGAGGGGACAGCCAAGCTCTAGAGGGTGTGGTGAGCTGAGCCGGTGTCTTTGTGTCCTGGTTGCTGAGGGATTTGTTTCAAATCTCTGCCCAGGTTCCTCTTCCCACCCACATCTTTATGAAAAACAACTTAACAACCCCAAATCCAGGTCATCTGAACGAAAGAAGATTTTATTATTTTCAACCAAGAAAACACTTCAACAGGGACTTGAAAAGTGTCAGGGGAGACATGTCCCAGCTTGTGGTACCTTCTGTGGACAGTCGGGGTGTCCCTTGCTGTGTTTGCATATGCATCAGAGGCTTCCCTGCAGCCCACGAGTGCCACTAAGAGAGGGCATGTCTCATAGAGGTTGGTGCCCAAGGGACAGTGTCCCAAAGGGTCATACTTGGGCAACTTCAACAGTGTCTTTGTTTGGGTTAGTTTGCTTAACTAGGTTCTTTTTAAAAATCCCCTGTGCAAGACAGAGACATGTCCCTAAGGCGACCGCTTGTGGGTTTTCAGTCCTTGGGACAATAAGGGGAGTATAGGATACAGGGTAAGACGTTGAGCATTTAACCATACTTTTAGCTGGCATCAGCATTCTCCCCCTAAAGGGAACCTGTCTCTGTTTGGGGAAAACACCTTGTTAAGAACAAGGTAAGTTGAAGGCAAGATATTGGCTGGAGCTCAAGCAAACAAACAAAACATGCTTTACCCGGGCTGGCCCCTGGGCCACCTCCCTGCTCTCAGCGCACACCACGCTCAGTCTTCCTAACGCCACCCTGCAGGGCCCTGTTTCCTGCCGTCGGCCCTGCCTGGAAGGCTCTTCAATATGATGCCAGCTGGCTCACTCCCTTCCTTCCTTCCTGCAAGTTTTGGCTTAAATGTCACCTTACCTGGAGCTCCTGGCTAACTAGCCTCAAGAAAATATCAATAGCACAGCTCTGGCATCCAGGAGGTCCCCGGAGAGTAGATGAGGCACTCAGCAGTTGCTTGTTGAATGAATGAAGGAAAGTTTATGCCCCTTGGCATGAGAGAAGGAGAGAAATTTGATTTTACTCTTGAAAAAGACGGGGACAGAAGAGTGAGGGGCAGAAATGGGAGCGGGCAGAGCAAGTAGGGTGATGAAGTGAGGCTGGAGATGTTGGGGTGTGCACTTGGGGGGGGCGGGTAAATGGCCTTGTAAGGCGGGAGATGTGTAACACTGAAACTGAAGGTATTTTGTTATTTCCGTGTTAACCACTCCCTCCTCCATCTTCTCTCTCTAAAATTTCAGTAAAGCCTACTATATTCATGGATGCTTTATGCAAATTGTGTGCTTGTGTGTGTGTGTCTGTGGGCGTGTGTGTGTGAGAACTGAGAAGGGGCTGAGTTTTGTGTTGGGTCCCAGCAGCGGGGAGCAGAGATGGGATGTGAAGCAGGGTTATATCGTGGGACCTGGGGTTGGCAGAAGTCATGGGGCTTCCGCGGGGATGCCAGCCAACCTCACTCAGGCCCATGGGACAGGGAGGCCCCAAGTGACCTCCTGGCTATCGGGTGGTCTTATTTCCAATGATCACAGGAGAAGAGATCAGAGCACCCATGTGGAGTCGAACGGGCACAAGAGAAGGAGTCAGGCTCTCTGTGTCCTGCTCTAATTCTCCTGGTTGATGAATCTTGGCCAAATGTTTTCCCCTCTCCGGGCCTTTGTTTTCTTACATATATAAAGTCAAGATTTTGGACCACGTCTGATCTTTAAGCTCTTTTCAGCTTAAAGATTCTATTTTTAGATTGAGTTTTTAAAAAAAATATATTTGTTAATTTTTATGAGCCTCAGTTGGCTGGAAAATTGGGATAATAATATGTCTCCCTCAGAGTTGTCATGAAGATCAGCTGAAACCATGTTTGGAAATGGACTCTGCAAAGCGTAAAGCACCCTGAAACTGTTGGCTCTCATGACCATCATTGTTGAGATTATGTCAAGATAAGGGCCAGTGTATTATGAAAAGGCTATATTTGAAAGTATTTCCAAACAGGAACTGATTGCATTTTAGGCCTGCTGTCTGTTTTCTAAAAGGTAAAGACAGCTTCATGGAGTTAACTCAAAATGCTTTGAAAGCTCACCCGAAGGATGGCCGTATTATCTTCCCGGGGCGGGAGGGGGCAGGGTGGTGGCTGCAAGTGTGTGGCTGATATGCAATTAATAATTCAAATAGGCACAGGGTGTTATTCTGCAGGGCACCCTGCCCCCCCTGGTTAACTCATCAATAAAACATGGGGTTCTGTTGTGTGGAGCTCACAGCTAATCTGAGGGCAACATTCTCATGTGGAAATGCTGGTTGGCACGGGAGCCAGAGTGTCAGAAAAGCCTGTGGGTCTGGAATAAAAATGTCAGGAAAGGAAATGAGTTTCCAGTGCTCTTTCTCTTATTGCATCTGAAAGGGCAGCCTTGAAACCTGGGTTGGCCACGGTGATTGTGGCCCTGAGAAAATTCTGCCCCTGGGGGCCGCTCACACTCCAAGTCTAGCCGGCGGCCCTCTTCCCACCTTCAGCCCAGAACCTCTGACTCGGGGCTGAACCTCCAAGGGTCCAGTGAAACCTTTTGCAGCCCTTCCCGTAAATCCACACGCTTTACTTTTCCTTGATTATCCTTTTTTTTTCATGATGAAAGTTACACACACATTACAGAACATTTTGCAAATACAGACACGTAAACAAGATTTCAAGACAAAGAAAAGTTGCAGCGCCCACTATTTTGATAAAATCACTGTGTTTAATGATAACGGCAAGAAGCAAGGGGCCGAGCATTAGATGCGGCTTGCTGGCTATCTTCACGGCAGCCTCGCATGTACACTCCCAATTCCAAAAACGCTCTAAACGCTGCATGTTATTTTATAACTAATTTGGGGGTGAAGCACGACCTAAAATGAGTCCTATTTATAGGCTTGTTATGCGACTTGGTGTGACTCTTCATGTATTGTCACAGCATTCATGAACGGCTCAATTATTGAGCCCTGCAACCTTTTCCATATCACGGCACACAGAGCAGAACAGTTGTGTGCCCCCCTGGGGGAAGGGGATGAGGCTGCCTGGGACCGCCCAAACCTCAATTCCATCTCTGTGCTTTGTGCTCCTCTCAAG
>NW_017731979.1:687978-713328 GCF_001890085.2 Hipposideros armiger | reverse complement strand
TTAACATTAGAGCCTGGCACACAGCTGACACGCAGCAGAGCAGGAGTTATTATTATCATCATTATTGTTGTTGATGTTACATATTACTTTTGGAGGAGAAAACAAAAGTAAGAATAAGAAAATAGGCTAGAATCGGGTAACCCCCACAACTAAATCATAATGAGGCTACTTCTTGGCCCTGATTTTGTCCTGCAAGTGAACAGCGAGGTTCTGAATGAAGCTTAGAAGTTTCTCCATCATAAAGACGCATCGTTTCATCCAGTAGATGCTGTTTACCTCGGGAGCAATACACATCCCACAGCTAGACTATCCAGTTCAGCAGAACGTCTCCCTCCCGGTCCCTAAGCTTCCCGGTGACGGTGGCCTTAGCGCCCTCAACGATGTGACAGTAGGGAGGCCCTTGCCCTAGGTTGTGTTTGCATCCAAAGAGTTCCTTTACCTGTTTTTCAGGGGACAGGCCTGACACGGCCATGTAGGTGCTGCCGATAGTCTTAATCTTTTCAATGTCTTGAAACCGGTCTTCGCCGAGCAGCTGAAACGATGGAGGCAGTGGTTAGTCCCGGTGTGTATTTGTCCAGCAGCAGCCTGGGGCTCCTGACAACAGTCCCCAGGCCCACACTGGGGATCTGCCCCTGCCTGGTTTAGTGCCCTTGAGGTAGCAACTTTTCTCTCTGGCAGCCATGCATTCAGAGAGTCAACACATATATACTGAGCACCTGCCACGTGCCAGGCACAGGATGGGTGTGGCCAGGTACTCTTTTAGGTCTGTTGCTGTGAATTTTGAAATAAACAAAGCTCCCTTATGAGTTTAAACGAGAAATCACAAATGTTCCCCAGTCCATCCACACATCTTTTTGGGTTTACGTTAACCGTGTATCTGGAATCCTAGCCCTTCTCCGCCCGTAACCTGGTCTAAGCCGCCGTTAGGTTATACCTACCTGCTGCAATCGCCTACCTGCTCCGGCCCTTACCCCATGCCCCGCACGGCAGCCAGGGTGACCCCATTTAGTCAGGCCATGTCTCTGCTCTGTGCATAGCCCGCCTGTGGCATCCGGTCCCACTCAGGGTCAAAGCCACAGTCTTCACTGGGACCTGCCCATCCTGCCATGCTCTGTCCCCTTCGCTCACTCTGCTCCAGCCACATGGACCTCCATGCTGGTCCTAATACCAGGCCTGCCTCTGCCTCAGGACCTTTGCTGTTTCCCTGATGGGACAGTCTTCCCTCAGGCGAAGGCTGCAGGGCCCGTCCCTCACCTCCTTCAGGTCTTTCCTCAAATGTCATCCCACTGGGGTCTTGCTGTCCTCCCCATACAAGACTGAATACAACACCCCGTCCCCAGGGCCACCTACATTGTAAGGTAAGGAAGACAAGAAGAAACCAGCAAAGAAGACAGAGAAATGGAAATAAAACCACGAGTGGGCAGACGTCAAGTGGGACACAAGGTGCCCCCAGGGGAAGGTGCAGTCACCTGGGTCAGATGCTGCCGGTGGGCTCAGGATGTAAAGTCACTCCCCTGAGATCTCATCAAGTCTCACGGCTTTCCACACAGTCACTTTGCTGAAGACTCCCAATGTCTGTGTCCTCCTTGACCTTCAGACTCGCCTACACCATCGCTAAGCAACACCCCCAGTACAGGTCTAACAGGCACCCCCAATTTGCCATCCTCAATGCTCCGCCCTCAGTCCTTTCTACCCACCTGCCATCTTGATGAATGGTGTTTCCATGTTTCCAGTTGTTCTGCATAAAACCCTCATAACCCGCATTGAACCTGTCAGAAGCGCCTTAGCTCCACCTTCAGAGACACCTAGACCCTGTCTCTGTCCCGCTACCTCCAATGCACAGGTCACACATCCGGGAAGCCGGCTCCGAGTGCAAGAGCTAAGTTCAAAAGTCCAAACCCCTGCTCCCAAGTCTGAATTCTGGCCTCTTATTTCCTCTTGTTGGCAGGTATTTGGATGTAACTCCTGGTTCGCCAGCTCCTTGCCTCCCTTTCGGATTGTGATGTCCTCAGGGGCTCATGCCATCCTGGAGGGGGCGCGCAGAGAGATACGCCAGACAGAGAGGACGTGGTGGATTTTCTACAGACCATATTGCTACAGGCATCCTCTCAGCATTAAGCAGGAGCTAAGAAAGCTTGGAAAATTCCAGCTCAAGAGAAACTCTTCTGGGAAACATGAGCAACACAGGCAGGTGCTTTCGTGATTTGCTTTGTTTTGTGTGTGTGTGTGTGTGTGTGTGTGTGTGTGTGTGTGTAGCTTGATTCACAGCCGGAGCAGCCTTTGTTCGCTACTTTTGTTTCTTGAGCTGAGAAAACCGCTCTGCCCTGGCTGAGAGTCTGCAAACTGTGCCCAGGGCAGGAAGTGGCTGCAGAGCCTGCATGTTCTCAGCCGGGGATCCTGTCTGTGCCCTCAGACAGCTCCAGCAGGTGTGGTCTCCCAGCAGCCCTTCTGCTGTTGATCTGCTAGCTCAGAGGTCTTGGCACATCTGCCTTCAGCTGCCCACCTCCCTCACCTCCTTACAACTCCATTTCTCCAGCTTCCTGCAGGAGGGGCTCTCCGACCTCTCTTCTGGTGGGAACTGCTTGGCTCAGGGCCAGTTCCAGACCCAGGCAAAGCTGCGTCCCCCTCAGAAGCTGATTGGGAGGCAGCAAGAGGCTTCTTTATTTCATTTACTATCCATGCAGCACATTTACCTGCTCTACAGCTAAAAGTGTCTTGGGCATAAGGGGTTCCTAATCAGCCCGTTTATGAATTCGCTGGTCTGCATGGAGCAGTGAGATGTGAGAGGGCTCCTCCGCCCTTGCGGGGGCAGGGGCTGTGGGGCCAGGGACCTGGTCTCCGGTATTGCAAACCCCATCTTGGAGCCTGTGCTCTGTGCAATGTTCTGCTTTCCTCTGAGCCAAGAAAGAATTTCGCACGCTCTCAGGCTCCAGCGGTAACTGTATCAGCAAGCGGGGCAGCATCACTATTAAAGTGAGCACCAGGGCGTCTGGCTGGAGACCAGCCAGGGCACAGGCTAGATGATCCGGATCAAGAAGGCATGTCTGGGTGACCCAAGGACGCTGACAGTGCTTGGGGTTGGCAAGCCAGAGAATGTGTTTCCCTTGTTGATGACATGTTCTTCTCTCTTCCTTCTCCTCTGCCTTCTCTCCTACTCCCCCTCCCCGCCGCGCCCCTGCTCCCTCCCCCTCATTCTCCTCCACAGTCTTGTTCTGAAGATGTCAGCCTCCTGGACTTCCCTTAGTCTCTCCAACGTCCCCCTGCAAGCACCCATCTCTACCACTAGGGGCGCTGTCCTCCCTCTCTGTATTTTGGAAGACCCTGGGTGTTTACAATTTGGAGCACAGAGATGTGCATTTAGTTCACATTTATTTATCACAGTTTAAAAACATGCTAGTGAGCACTTTGGGGTGATGGAGTCTATCGAGTTAAAAATAAAACAGCCTCATGTCTCAACCTTCAGTCAGATTATTTTTTATAGAGCTATAGTTTTTTTTTTTTTTTACATGAAAGCATGGTTTGGACCGCACTTATCCATCTTCACCTTCCCCTTTGTCCACTGGTTTCTGTCTCATTACAGAATTAATTAATAAAGCATCAGTGACGAGCATCTCTTATGTTCTAAGCACAGTGCTAGGCCCTGGGGACCTCCCGGGATACATGAGTGTACGTTCTATCTTCAGGAGCTTATGGCCTGGCATGGAGGGTGGCAGTAAAGGTGCTATCACCACATGACTGCCCTCCGCTCCCCAAATGGCAAGGCCCTCTGTACGAGTACACTTGCCACTGGCTCCTTGGTAAAGGCAACTCAGAGTCACCCTGTCTCATTGGTCCACGAAGCCGTGAAAGGCGGGAAGTGGTTGTGTCTTATTTACCTTGACCCCCACCCTCATCCCTAGGACAACTACAGGAGCCGTCCTTGAGTTTGTGACGACAGAGCCGGCACCGTGAAATGCCACTTCAGTGAGAACCGGGGCAACACAGTGGTTACAAACCAAAGCAGGACAGCGCACCTGGCTGTCAACCTTGGCAGTGCCCCTTAGTGGTGCAAAGCCTGCGCTCTGCTGGTGTTCCTGAGTCTCAGTTTGGCTTATTGATGAAATGAAGGCTAACGATGCCTATCCTGTGGGTTTAGTGTGAGGAAGAAGCCACTGCTAAATGCGATATAGTGAAGATGGCAGTATGTGGGGAACCACTTTCGGTGGTTGCTGGTGGTGTGAGGCAGGAGATGGCTGTGCTCATCCAGGTGAGAAATAATACAGCTTAAAGCAAGACAAAGGCAGCTCTGATGGTGAGAAAGGGGCAGGTCTGAATGCTATTAAGAAGAAGGACTCAGGAGCCAAGTGGCATGTGGGGACCTAGAGCGGATGGGATTGGTGGATGCTGGTGGTGCCCCGCCCACACCTGCTCTATGGGGTCGTCCTCCAGAACGCCATGATGGCTGCCTGCTGACCGTGCACGGCTGCACGCCTCTCTGGAGAACGGCCCTGGGTCCAGGGGAGTCCCCTTGCTGGAAATGCAGGGAGGCTATGCATCTGCACCAGGACAGCCCACAGACAGTGGCTGACCAGTGCAGGGGTACAAAAGCCTGGCCCGCCTGCCTCAGTGAGAAACATCCCTGTGGTACCGCTTAGGCTCCTGAGCTCCCCGGGGATCAGGCTGAGGCCCGACTGTAGCTGAACCTGCATCTGTGCATGGCTTCTTCTCCAGCGCTCTCTCACCTGACCACTGACTTCCCTTCTCAGGCTTAGGCAGGTGGACGGGCATTGGTGTCCTCCTTCAACTTGGGGGACGGGAAGGAGAAGGCCCACTCCTGCCAGGTCTATTCACAGAATTAAAGTTCAACATGAGTACTCCCCAACCTCCCCGCCCATTATTATGTGTCTTTAGACTCATGGAGGCTGGAAGAAGAAAGTGCTACCTGGAATATATTCTTGATCCCCTCCCTCCGCCTCAGGGAGAACAATAGCATTTATCTCGTGATAATTGTGACAATCAGGTTAGATAGTGCGTGTTTATGTCTGTAATGCAGCCTGGAGTTCTGTAAGTGCAGAAAATGGCCATGGCTCCAGTGGATAGCATAATGTTAGGACAGTGGTGGGCACGTGGGATGGTAAATTCCTGCGGCTTCGTTACCTCATCGAAGTCAGCGATGATCTCATTTAGCAGCCGCAGGCACTCCACTCCTTGGTTATTCATTTCCGTCTGAGAGTAAAAGTCTGCAAACCCTGGGATGGAGGCGAACATCACCCCGACGGCATCATAGGATTGAGAATACAGCTCCTGGATGGGGACACACAGAGGAACAACCAGAAGCAGTCAATAGAGGCGAGGCTCTGCAGGGAGGCCGCCCCCCCCCTTGTATATGGTCACCTGCACCCATGCACAGGTGCCCACAGAGAGGACAGAGCAGGACCTCTGACTCCGTCACCTCCACACCGTAACCACAGCGTCATCACCATGTAAAACGAGACCACTGGACATTCATGGTCTCCAGCCTCAGCTGGGCCCCGAGTTCTGACTGCTTTTTGTCCTCAGCTTCCTTTTCTGTTCTCAATGGCTAGCCGGAACCACCCTCTGCTTAATGTCCCTCCACTCGATTCCTCCCAGTAGATGGTCTTGTCTCTTCACTGAGAAAGCTGAGGCATGGTGTTCCAATACCCACACGCTGGTCTCCATTCATGTTTCTTTTCATCTCTTTTGCTTCAACTCCAGACGATGCGTTTTTCCTTCTACTGAAGGGCAATACTTCTGCCTGATGCCTCGACCCCCTTCTAATTTCTTCCCCCAGCGGACCTTTTCTTTCCTATTTCTTTCTCCTGCCATCTTCCTCCACCATCCCCGCCTCCTCAAATTGTCGCCTGTAAGACTGTGCCGTGGATCCTGAAGGCACTTGTGACTACCAGCCAGTCTCCATCTTTGCCCAAACTTCTCAACCAATGACTGATGGATAGGCTCCAGCCCCTTTACCCCTCAGGCCAATCTTGAAGTATGCTTTCTACACCATTTCCTCCAACTCCGAGGTGGGATTAAGCGCCAGTCACCCATGGAAGTAACTAGTCTGATGACACCTTCCCGCTCTCCTGCCTACAGGGATTTCCTGGGACCAAGTAGGCAAATGACTCGTACCTGAATCACTTAAGGTATGTTTCTGGAAGAAACCAAATGAAAACACCCTCATCTGTTGCACACATCACTGCTTTTATTCTTCTGTCTGTCCCTTGCTGGGGCATGTCCTTGCTGCCTGCGGTCAGCCTCCCTAACCAGGCTAACCCTTGTTTTCTGCCTTCACTAACCACTGGATAGCATGTCTCCCACACACCTTCCCAGACTCCCTGGTGGGGTCGGGGGGGCTGAGCTCGGTGCTGTGGCAGCACCCTCAGTAGCTCCCTACTGTAGCGCTTGCCGCCTGCATTGCTGCCTTAATGTCCATCTCTTCCTTTCCGTGTGTTCTCCACGAGGGCAAAGCCTCCAGAGTCTTCCTCTTAGGGCATTCACACCATCGGTTACTCGTGCTTGGATGCCTGCAATATAAGGCACGCCCTGCACAGGGTCTGGTGCAAGGTAAATGCTCAAAACTGTTTGTTGAGTGAAGGACTCCCCAGCCTCTGTAGGAAACATTAAAGCTTACAAGGAGCTTTCAGGGGAATTCAGTGATTTAATCCTTGCAATAATCTCGTGAAACAGGTACGATGATCACCCCCCTTTTCCAGATCAGGAAAATGAGACAGAGAGGAGTTCGGCTGTTGTTTGGGTCCCACAGCTGATAATGGAAGAGCCAGGGTTAGAAGACCCCCCAGGGCCTTCCCCACTCTGCCCGGTGGGCTTGGCTTCTCTGCTTTTTGTGCCCCCGGTCTGAGAAAGATGGTATCTCTGATCCACGAGCAGTCGGTCTTGAGCTTTTAAGTGTGGATGAATCTGAACGGATGCCTTCACTAGTCCTCGTCCAAGAGCACAGGTAGCCAGCTGGTGGCTGGCTAGACTGGGCTGGCTGGGTGGCAGGAGCACAGATGGCAGCCAAGGAGCTGTTCTAAGGTGGGGCTACTCCCCTCGACCTTGAACAATGGAGTGATACCACAGGAGGAACTTGGCTCTGCTTTAGGGCTCAGAGAACCTGCATAAGCAAGCTTCCAGAACCATATCCCCCAAATAACTGATCTGGAGCAGAAAAGGAATCTCTGTTTACTCTGTTACCTTTGTATTTGTTTTCTCAGGCTGCCACAACCAAGCACCACAGAGTGGGTGACTTGAACAACAGAAATTTATTTTCTCACAATTCTGGAGGCTGGAAGCCCAAGATCAAGGTGTCGGCCGAGTTGGTTTCCTCTGAGGCTGCTGTCCCTGGCTTGAAGATGGTTTCCTTCTCCCTCTGTCCTCACATGGTCTTCCTTCTGTGTGTGTCTGTGTCCTAATCTCCTCTTCTTAGTAGGACACCCGCCATATTGGATTAGGGCCCATCCTAATAACCTCATTTTAACTTAATCACCTCTTTTAAGACCCTATCTCCAAATACACTTGCATTCGGAGGTACTGGGGGTTAGAATTGCAAAATATGATTTGTGGGGGACACAATTCAGCCCATAGCACCTATATTTCTATTTTCTGCTTAACACAGAGGAAAAAGAGAACACCCTACCCCAGCACTCTGAAACCCGTTCCATAATTAGAGTTGGCCAAGTTGCTTCCCACTTCAGTTTATACTTGGTGACATAAAATGACCAGTCACCAGGGGTTTCTTAATCATCAGTGTGCTGGAGTGTTCTCATGAATCCTGTCACCTCCTACACTCTTCTTAGCATTAGTTCTCAGCCTTTGTCAATAACTGGAATGTTCTGATTGCTAAATAATAAATTTAATGCTAGTAATATCAGCCACATCTACTGAGCACTTACTGTGTGACAGATGTGACATAGAATACTGCCCAAACTTCCCCTCATTTAATGCTCGCAATGACCCCATGGGGTAGATACAGTTAAGATTCTGTTTTGTTTGTGGGGAAATTGAGGCCCCACAGTTGTTGCGAGGTAGAGTTGGAATTCATACTCAGGCAGTCTGACTCAAGATCAAGAGCCCATGCTGCTCTAATAATAATAATAACAATAACAACAACAACAACAACAACAACAATAATAATAATAATAATAATAATAATAATAATAATAATAATGGCAGTAACCATAACCATAATCACCGCAACAATAATAACCATGGAAAGCAGGCTAATGCCTAGGAGTAAATGTCACTGGAATTGGAAGCTGGTTCTGATAGGTCCATCTGAGCGAATGGTTGATTTGACACTGGGGGAGGCCCGCCGTGCATAAACTTGAAGATATAACCTGAGCTCTGATCTTGGCTCTGTGCATCCTGTTGGAGGTTGGAGGGGTGTGAAGAGACCCTCCCCGCCTCGAATGGCTCTGCCAGATGCCATCCGATGGAGAGAGTGGCCAGGAGGAACTGGACCCAGGACATCGGCCTTTCTCTACTGAACCTGCCTTGTACTAGGCTGCATGCATTGGGCACTTCATGTATTCTTATACAGTTCAACTCTCACATCAGCTCAGCAAGGGGCAGTAGTATTTCCTCATTAACTGCATGAAGAAATGGACTCAGAGAGGTTGGGTAAGTTACCCTAGCTAGTGAGTGGCAGGGATGGAACTGGAGTTGTACAAACTGTCCAGCACCTGAGACAGCAGCTCCTGGTAAAGCCACCACGGGCGAGTGGGTTTCCTGGGACTCAGTGATAGCCTGTCGGACACTGATGACCCAGCCCAGCTGTCCTTATCTGCAAGCAAGTCCCTGCCTGTGGGTGGTGAGAGCTATTCTAAGTCAGAAGCGCAGCACAACAGTGGGAGCTGCCAGAACCTTTGTGTGGGTGACACAACTGGAACAGATTTGGACAGGAGGTTTTGGGGGGTGAGGCTCTGTCCACCGCCCCACGTTTGGATGGTTTGAGTCACCATTTGTCACTGCTCCCTCTGCTCCCACTCATGCAAGGTGGAGGAGGAAAAAACACAGCATTTGGCTTTGAAGTGACACATATCTGGGTTTGAATTTGAGCTCACTACCCACTTGTTTTGTGACCTTGGGCAAGTTCCTTTACTTCTCTGAGCCTCAGTTTCTTCATCTATGAAATGGGGATAAGCCTTCTTCCCTCCTAGCTTCTCATACCTGTGAGCACTGCTGGGGTCCCATGCAAGCTGGGACCCAACTCACAGATGCCTTCCAATCAGATTTTCAGGGATTTTTATCACTATTTTTTTCATCATTTTTATCATCATTTTATCATCATTTTTATCACAGTTCAGATGTGTAGCAAGAAGTGAAGCTACAGTTGTCTCATTTGGTAACAGACCATAAAGCTGGGAGTTTTGTAGACCCAGCAGTGCCACCTCTGCTTGTCATTCTTGCATATATTACAGTACTTTGTCTCTCTCTCCTACACACACACACACACACACACACACACACACACACACACACACACACACACAGTCTGCCCAAATTCCCAGCGCCAGCAGGGGTAGCAGCACGGTCAGCAGGCAGTGTGGCCCAGATGGGAGAAATCTGAGGAACAGGATTTGAGTCGTAGCTTTGCTTAAATAAAGCGAGGCATGTCATGGACCTGTCTGCACCCCAGTTTCTTCTTCAATAATGTGCAGTTGACAGAACTCTTAAGGTTGTGAATAGAACGATAAAGATCGTTTTCATCACTTGTCTGTCTCAGTACCTGGCTTGCTGTAGGGGTTCAGTACATGGTGTTTCATCATAATGCGAAACTTCTCTACACAAGGTAAAAAGCTTCCTGGGTTTAAGCCTAGTTGAGTGTGAACTCTTTAAAT
Source organism: Hipposideros armiger (assembly GCF_001890085.2). Lineage (NCBI taxonomy): Eukaryota > Metazoa > Chordata > Mammalia > Chiroptera > Hipposideridae > Hipposideros > Hipposideros armiger. The sequence continues at coordinate 703,489 of NW_017731979.1, read as the reverse complement.
ATTTATAAAACCTCAACTAAATGACATTTTATTGACAATGTCTTATTCATATGATTAAGGCTGAACCTGCCATTTATTTTGCTCAGTCGGTGTCTGGCCTGGAGAACAGCTGATGACCTGAAGTCTCAGCATCTGTGGTCGGTTTCCTTCGTTTCAGGAGGAAGCCATGTACTGTTGCTCCTCCCCACGGGTCCCAAGTCCCTCATGGTTTTGATGTGTTGATTGAAAGGCAGCTTTCCTTTCCTTTCCTTTCCCCTTGGGTTTGTCCTCTGAGGGCTCCAGTGCCTCACCCGCTCCTTCTGGTCATGCTTTGATGCACGTTGATATCCTCTCTGCTTTCTTGGCTTTGTCAAGAAGCTCTTGCAACAAAGCTTCTGGCCTTAGGGAGCCTTGAGGAAACCAGGCCTGAACCTAATTCCAGAAAACTCCATCTGTTGGGGTGGGTGGGGTGGTGCCTTGATCTGCATCCAAGAGACCCTCAAGGGCCTGAGTTTATCAAGAGCTGACTATTCAAGCAGCAGGTTACTCATCCCCTGGCGTCTCTTTCATTGATCTTTCTGCGGTGGCTTGGATGGGAAACGGACCCTGTAGGTCTCACCCAGCTCTGCCCTAAAGCAAGCATTACAAACCCAGATGTCTTTTTGGGACCAGCAGGGAACATAAGTGTCAGGACACAGATGGTTACATCAGAGAGCCCATTCCATACCTAAAGACATCAAATCTACAAATTAAAACAAATCAACCAGTCAACCAACCATCCAACCACCAACAAACCAACCAACAACCAACCAACCAACAACCACCCAAACAACCAGTGCACGGTTCCCTTGACCACACCTGCCCTGCCAGTCACCGACTAGCAGTGGTCTGTACCTGTCCATCAGAGCGCCAATCAACCACAATGTGAAGCACCCTTGTGTGTTTCTGTGCTCAGTTTTCATCTCTCTGCCTCCATTTTAATGTAAGCTGGGTGATGGCAAGTCTTTGTCTGTTTAGTTCACCATGAGTGTCTCAGGACCTCATAGGGTTCTACAATGATGCCTCGTGCACAGCCTGGGCCTTATAAATATTTGTTGAATATTTGATGTGACTCAGATCCCTGAAAAGTTTAGTCTGCTTCACTCAAAGTTGCCCTTTTATGGCCAAAGGCTAGAGCTTGCACTTGGCCAGATGTCAGCCCTCAAGCCAGCCGTGAACAACTGAACAGCCCTGCATGGTTGGCTCCACGTCACCGCATTTGCCTGCCCATCGGTAGAGCACAGTGGTCTTTCCTGACGTGGCCCCTGCCTGCTTCTGCGGCTGTGTCCCCATCACCCCCAGCTTCCTTGCTGGGTCCTGGTCACACTGTGCTGCCAGCTCGCACAGGTGTCCTCTGTCCTCTGTGCATCAGCACACCTGTTCCCTCTGCTTGCAGTGCTCCTGCTCACCTTGTCCGTCCAGTGTCTGGCACATGGCAGGCGGTCAATCAATATTTTACTGAGGCTTATTGAACAAATGCTTATCTCCTCATCCATCAGACAAAGCACAATTGGGGACTCCGGCAGGATGCTTTCCCTGATCTTCTTATCTCTATTCTACGGAGGAGGTGATCTTTTCCCTCCGTGATTCTCTATGTCATCTTGAAATGGAGTAAAACACCAGCCTTTCTGGATCACAATGAGAATTAAATCAGCGAATGCCGCCAAGTGGCTGGCCCAGAGGGAGCATTTGCTGAAACGGAAGTGCCTTCTCTTTCCTCAGGGAAGCAGTTCCACTGCCACCAAAATCAACTTTGGGGGAAAACAGATGATGGGCTGACAGTTTCAACGGGTTCCCACTGGCTTTGTCAACACTGGGTCTGGAGGGTCTCAGAACATCATTGGGCAGTTTTCCAACATACTTCCATCTACGGCTCACTTCGTACCTGGCACAGGGAGTCCACAGGCCCACCAGGTACTTCCAGCCACCCATCAGTTGTCCACAGGTGAGCCCAATACGGCAGGGGCTACCAAATAGCACAGACTACTGAAGAGCAGCGGGGCCCTCTCTTCTAACAAATGATTCGGTCAAGTGACCAGGCAACTCCAGTGGCTGAGTGAGAGATGCTGTTTTGACCGCTGCCCTCCAACTCCCGGACCCTTCCTTCCGACTTCTCTGCCCTCGGGACTCCCCACCACAGGGTTTCCCGGGAAGTCGCTCTGTCCCTCCAACTAGTAACTTTGTGACTTCGGACAAATGACTGAAACTGTCTGAGTCTCACTGAATTCATTCATAAAGTGAGGAAAAGTATTACTTTATTACATCGATCAGAGAACCCCTCTATCCCTACCCACGTCTGATCAGGAAGCTTTCCAGGCACGTGAGTCTTTTCTTGCTCACTGCAATGTCCAGGACAATGCCTGACACGTAGCAGATGCCAAATCACTTGGGTCTCTTTGAGGTGCTCACTGCTAAGCAAAGATGAGACAGTGAGGAAGGAATACTAGCAACTGGGCTGACCTCAGAGTGCCCTTCAGGCTTAATATAGTAAGAAAAACAGAAATAAGTAAAAGAGCATTTTTGAGCACCTCCTACATGGTAGGAAATGTGCTCAGAAGATATATATATATATATACTTTAAAAACTGTGGTAAAATACATGCAACATAATTTACCACTTAGCGCACACATCAGTAACACTAAGCGCATTCACAGTGTGGCACAACCATCACAGCTGTCCATCTTCACACCTCTTCATCTTGCAAAACCGAAACTGTACTCGTTAAACAATAACTCCCCTTTCCTCCTCCCCCCCGCCCCTGGCAACTGCCATACTACTTCCTATCTATGAATTTCACTTCTCTAGGTACTCATGTAAGATACTTATACAGTATCCGTCCTTCTGTGACTGGCGTATTTCACTGAGCATAATGTTCTCAAGATTCATCCATGTTGTAGCACGTGTCAGAATTTCCTTCCTTTTTAAGGCTGATATTCCACTGTGTGTATGCACTACATTTTGTTTATCTATTCATCAGTCAATAGACACTTGGTGGTTTCCATCTCTTGGCTATTGTGAATAATGTTGCTATTAATATGGGGTCTCTTTGAGACTCTGCTTTAAATTCTTTTGGGGATATACCCAGGTGTGTGTATGTATATATATGTACGTACAGAAGGTGCCAAAAAAAATGTATACCCATTTTAAGCAAGGAAAAAACTATATTAAATGTAATACAATGAATGACACTAGCATTTATTTGATTAACCCCATCTTTTAAGCGAATGTTATACTACACATTGCTACTGTAATTCAATTCAACTTCGAAAAGTAATACATAGATACCATCGCTTAAAATGTGTACATTCCTTGGGCACCCCCGGTATATATAATTTAAAAATGTGTGCACACACATATATAAAACTTTAAGATTCCAATTCAGTGTTGCAATGGGGATCTTATGTCTATCTTACAGATGAGGGACATGAGGCTGGGAGGCTCTGTGTAAATTTCATGGTGCTAGGCAGCTGGCATGGCCTGGCGCCATGTGGTAGGCATGGTCTCCATTCTCATGTGCTCACAGGAGGACAGTGGAATTCTCTCAGAGCTTGGAATCAGCGTGTGCCACTGTACCCCACCCACCGCCACCCCTTCTCACCGGCCAGAAAAGCCTGGGCTCACCTCGTTGTCTCGGTCTTTCTCCAGGAAGTGGCGGGCCACGTGACTGGGTAAGATATTCCGCAGCATGTTTTCATTGTGTTCCCTCAGCTCCTTCATCTCGTTGATCTCCTCTTTGGCCTGAACTCGCCACAGGAAGTCCAGGCGAGCTGTGTACTCCAGCTGCAGTTCAGGTGAGAGAAAGAAGACTCAGATGGACTTTCCTGGTGTGGGTTTCAGGTACACAGGTGTGGCAGGTGGGGGAGGCTTCTCAGGAACTCATCACAAACGAAACAGAAACCATCTGCACATTTTGGGAGGCATTATGCCTGAGGCCAAGAGATGAGAGGATGATCAGATTTCACAGGGCTGTGTACCTCCTCTTCCTAGCATGATGGCACCTGTTTTTATAATTGTTTGTGTGATGATCTGGGAACGCCTGTGTCTTCTACTAGACTGTAGGTGCTGTGAGGTAAGGGGTCCTTTTACCTGATATTATATCCTTAACATGCAGCAACATGCCTGGCACAGGGCAGGTGTTCAATCAATGTGTTGACTCAACAAATAAATCACAATAATAAAAGCCAGCTAAGACTCAGATGGTGCTTGTTATGTGCAGGCATTATTCTGAGCAACATATATATATTCACTCCTTTAATTCACACAACAACCCTAAATAGGAAAGTCTTATCATCAGTCCTTATTTTACAGATGAGAAAATCAAAACAAACATGGTTAAGTAACTTGAGCAAAGTCACACACCAGTTAGCGGGGAAGCCAGGATTTGGGATCAATCCACAGTATGGCCCCAGAGTCTGAACTCTTATCATCACTAGGCAACAAGGAAGAAATGGATGAGCTAATAGTGGAAGGATCGTGGATGTAGTTGAGAGGCAAATAATGCAGAGAGTCCTGGTCCCACTTCAAAGACTGACCTGGACTAGTAACTTCATGTCAAGTCCCCTCATTTCTAAAATTGGGTTGAATACCAATGACCATGCAAGACTGGAAGAGGAATTGTTTAGGAAGTTACAGATTAAGCACGTGGCTCACAGCAAGTCCTTCACAGACACTTGTCCCCTCTTGTCCTAGCTTCCCTTTGCATTGGAAAGTAGGCAGCTTTCTTTCTAAAGAATCTCAGCTTTGGGGTGTTGTCATTTCAAAGTCTTAACTATCGAAATGAACAAGACGTTGCTCCATTAAACACATACATGGCTGGATACCCTGAATTCAAGGGCTTCAAAATTCAACTGGTTCATTTTCTTTGTCTTACGTGAAAGTCTCAGTGGAGGACAAAAGTTAAGAAAAGACAGAGGCACCAGGTTATTCATTCAGCAGAATTTGTAACAGCAAAAGCTGGAAGCAACCCAAGTGTTCATCTTGTTGGGTGAATAAACTATTGTCTACAGCTATGAAAAGAAAGGAAGACTACTTCTCTATACTTTGATGGACTGTCTCCAATTGGAGATGGACAAAAGCATGTGTAGTATGCAACCATTGATCTAAGGAAGGGAGATATCTGCATATCTCTCTCTCTTTTATATATATATATATATATATATATACATATATACACATATATATGTATATATATATATAATTTATATTTTTTTATTTAATTGTTGAAAAATCGAAGTACAAAAAATAAAAAGTAAAACACCATAAAAAATCATTACTGATGTGATGAGGAAGGGAAGGGAAGGAATAAGGAAGGAATAGGGATAGAATTTAAACTTTTAAAATTGCATCTTGTTTTATAAACTTGACTCTTGAATCACAGCAATATTTTACTTAGCTACACAACTAAATAGATTTTTGAAAACTCTGTAAAAACAAACAACTAAGCAAATGAACCTACATGTATAACGAATAGAGGAACTATTCCAAATTTCTTTTAACACAATAATTTGATGACGCATTCGCAGAGGGAAATGCTCTAAGAATGAAAAGAGCTCAAAACACATCTCAAGAATCTTAAAACTGTTTACACCAGTCATATTGTAGGCGGTAGCGTTTGTGTTATTATTCTAAGACTATTGTATATGAATTGTAGGATAAAGCAAATGAGTATTTGTATTGGTGTCACTGAGAACTGGAATTTTGGGGACGGGAAAAAGGAGATGCAGATGAGAGGTTGATGAGGTTAAGTGAAAAGCCTGTGACCTGACTCTGCAATGGAAGCATCGCTATGAACTCATGACATATACGTATTTCCTAGCTCCGCCCATTGAAGTCAAGGCTCACAAACAATGAAAACCTCGTAGCAATAAGCACTCCCAATGTCCAGACTGTGGCTCCATAATAGCAATTCCTACAAAAATGACCTCACGCTCTTTGCAGAACAGGTCGAAGTCTAGGGAAGAAAATGTACAAGCCTGGAACATCTTTTCACACCAGAAAGCAAGGAGGCTGACTACCAGAGTCTACTGGGGTTATGATGGAAGGACTCAGAAGCCAGTGTGAATAGACAGGCGCCCCTTGTCAAAGATGTGACAAATCGAACTTTACGAAGAATAATTTTTGCAATGAATTGAAACATAGGAAGTATGTTAAAATGAATAAGTTCATAATGACACTTAAAAAACAAAACCTCACTCATCACCTCTAGATGATGCTTGGGAAAAAAGTAAAGAAGTTACTAGAAAATTTAATGGGAACACATTTATAGGCACAGAATGAAGCATTTATCCTGCCTTTGCTTTTATGAGCTGTACTTCGAGGTAACAAATAGTTGGTGAGGAGAAGGTTCTCTTTTAAAACATGTTCCAGGTCATAAATTATGGAGTATTGATAGGATTGGAATATCACCACCTATAAAATCAATATCGATAGCTGCTAACATCACAAACAAAGAGAGATAAGCAGACATTACGTGTCGGGTATAGTGGTTCACAAAACCAACAAAATATTTTTGCAGAAAAATATTGAATTTGAATCTCACCAAGTTTCTAGAACATAATAACCAATGCAGGAAAAAGGAAGGACAGAGGAATGTGTTAATAACTCTAGAGGTGCAATCAACAAACTCTAGATGGGGAGATATTCTAGAGGTCAGATGGCTCTCAAAAAATAATGAAAGAAAAAAAAGATGGAGGGTGATCCTACAGATTAAAGAAGACTTAAGAGACATATACCAATGACAATATGTGGATTTTATTGGGATCCCAATTCAAACAAACTTAAAAAATATAAACTACTTAAGAAATTGCAACACTTCCCGGAAGTTTGGCAAATGTTAAAGAATTACCGTTTTTTATATTAAGATGTGTTCATAATATCGTGATTAGATTGAATTCTCTGTCTTTTAGATACATATTGAAGTATCGACTGATAAAATGATAGGACATCTGAAATTAGCTTCAAAATAATTGGGGAGGGGCAATAAAAAAATAAATAGGGATATAGATGAAAAAAGACTGGATATAAGTTAATAATCATTGAAGCTGTGGGTTCATTATACTATTTTATATACTTTTATATATGTCTGAAATTTTCCATAAGAAAAAATTTAAAAAATGTTTAAGTGGAGGCAACAGGCTGTACAAAAGAATGCTAGTTCAAACTATTTTATGCCAAGGTGCTGTGTGACCTTGGGAAAGTCATTCAATTTCTTGTATTTTGGTTCTCCTAAAAAAATAATAATCACCCCCATCATGTCTAATTCAAGAGTCATGGATTATTATATGGTTTTATTACATGGACCAAATGACATATGTCATATGCATGTAAAAGAACTCTGAAATGTTTAAAATGTATATTTATAAGATATTACTGTAATTTAAGTCATCTCTGGATGACATCAGATCCAAGCTGTGTTTTAGTATTTTTCCCTCCAGGTTCAGGAGCACTGGGTTTTGATTTGTGAAGTTGCCTTTGTCAAGGGTAGACTTTTCTCATTCGCAACTATTTCCAAATGAAATACTTTCTTTCCCCCTTTAAAATTCATGCTTACTTGAAGCAAGAGATAATTTTTTATTTATTTTCTGTTGAAACACTCTCATCTAATTGAACTTGACTCAGAAACATGAGTAGGGAAATTGGAATACTTGAGTCTATTTGAGCAAGAATTTTTGGGCTGCTGGGTGGCTCAGTTGGTTAGAACACGTGCTCTTAACAACAAGGTCACCGGTTCGATTCCCGCATGAGATGGTGGGCTGCAGCTCCCCCCACCCCCCACAACTAGATTGAAAATGGTGACTGGACTTGGAGCTGAGCTGTGACCTCCACAACTGGATTGAAAGAACAACTTGACTTGGAGCTGATAGGTCCTGAAAAAACACACTGTTCCCCAATAAAATTTAAAAAAAAAAAGAATTTTCCAGTTACAAGACAGGACTCACTTTACATTTCGGCCAGGTGAGTGCATCTAAAGCATGGCCATAAAGATGGCAGTCACAGTGCTACCTTGTCTCTCCACAAAGCAAGTCTCATAAGGCAGGCGTCACATACTATTAGACCCTCACGGAAGCAAAGCCTTCCTCTTCTGTTACCAAAGATCTAGTGTACCTACTATGTGCTGGGGGGCCAGACATGGGAAGATGAGGGAAACTCAGTCTCTGCCTTTGATTTACTCATAGCCGAGTGGTAAAGAGAGCGCACAAAAAAGGAAAACGCATTTCAACACAGTCCGATTTGAGAAGACGTGGAGAGAAAAGCAAAGCATATGGAAGGCACGGGCACTGCGTTCTTAAATGTGAAAATTCCCAGCATTTGCTTAAGAAATGTCGATTGAATTGAAAGTGCACTCTTTTTCCTGGTTTTTACTAAACCATCAGGGAACTGGCTATGTGAAAAGAGTACCAAGGGAGCTAGCTAATTCATAGTGTCCATATGTTTCATGCCAGGCTCTTACCACATAACACGGCTCTGGCCGTGGACCAGGCACTGTTCTAAGCACTTCATACAGGGAGCTCATTTGATCACTCAGCAACTCAACAAGGTAGGTACCTTATTATCCCCATCTGACAGGGAAGGAAATGGAGGCACAGGAAGGTGAAGTCAGTTGCCCAACGTCTCACAAGTAGAGTTCAGCTCGGGGCATTGGACTCTAAGCTATGACTCTTAACTCCTATACTCTACTTGCCCTCATTCAGCTGTTCTCCAACTCTTATCCTTTTCATTTCATAGGTTAAAAAAAATGACAGCTCTGAGCGCTTGAGTCTCTCAAGGTCCCCCGTTCTCCTAGTGGCATTGCTGGGACTCAAATTTAAGAGTATTTGGTTCCAAGACTTGGGTCTTTCTTTCTAGCCTGCAAAATCTGAGTGCCTGTCTTTACCAGACCTGGAAGTAAGTGACCTCATTAATCTCTGTGCCTAGCGGGTGGCTGCCTCTGCCATACATGGAGACGCAGAGGCAAAGCCCACACCTCAGGGCTGTGAGTGAACCAAGCTCCAGGTGTGCAACCTTCAGAACACTCACCTGACTGGAGGAGGAGGAAGCAGTGGCATATCAGCGCCATACGCTCCCACCAGGAGGCTGCTGTGTACCAGGCATCAATGGGCATTATTCAGCCTTTCATAAAAATAGAGGGCCCCTGAGTCACAAAGGGAAACCGGTGGAAGCAGGTAGCAAAAGCCAGGAATGGGCAGACTCGATCCAGACGAGCAGGACCCTCACCGATGCTATGAATGGGTGACACCTGAAGTGAGGCGAAGCTACAGAAAGCATCTTCTCACAGGAAGGCAGTGAGCAGCTCGCGGTGGAAAGAGAATGGACCCAGACGGTAGGGTGTTTGTGTTCTGTTTGCCTTTTCTTATGGGCTTTGTGAGCTCCAGTGACTTGCGTCTCTGCTCCCGCGCTGGGACCACATGGATAATAATACTTTCTCTGTTTGTCTCAAAGGCTTGTTTTCAGAGTAAACTATTAATAGCTCATGATTTTTGAGCATTGATTCTATACACAAAGCGCTGGGATAAGTAGATTATAATTACAGTCTCATCTAATACTCTAACAACCCTATAGGACCTGTTCCTATTTAATAGGGGAGAAAACAGACTTCAAGTTCAGTAAACTACTGAAAGTCACAGATCTGCTAAGTGGCAGAGTTGGGGTTTAAATAGGCTCTCCCTCACTCCAAGCCTCTACCTGTAACTGCTGCAGTTATGTGACTGTGTAATTTCAAAGCCATTTGAACACTAAAAAATAAAAAAGGGAGCTATCGGGTGTCACTGAAGCACTAGACACTCACTGTGCACATCTATAGTCGTACTTAATACATATTCTTAACATGATTAGTGCTTCTGCTTTCCCAGGACAAGTGGAGACTAGAATAAATTACATCAGAATGCTAGAGAAGCATTGAGGAAGGGAGCGCGAACAGGGCGGGAAGTGAAGTAATTACTTAAGGTGACAGAGGAGACGGGAACACTTTCCTTATGGAACAAGAATGCTCCCTCTGCACGCGCGCTCTCTCTCAGCTTTCTCTGTGGATTTCTCACTTTTCAGTTTAAAACCTGGGTGATGGAGTGTGCATGTGTTTTTCTGTAGGATTGCCTTGTCAGAGTCTGTCTTCATAGCTCGCAAGTGGGCTGTCATTTGCATGTCATCCTAAGGAGCTGTCCCCTGGGACTAGAAGCCATCAGACATGGGAGACATGACCCCAGCTCTCAAAGAGAGCCTGAGACCTAAATATAGGAATTCTGGAAATGGCTCGACTGACATTAGGCTTATTGTTTCATCATAAATTCAGCTAAAATTGAAAAACGAGTCAGAGTCACACCGCGAGATGGAACGCCCGGGGCCACCGCATTGGCGTCAGACAAGTTTGTGTCTTTCTCCAGTCGAGAGAAGGGACACGGTGGGCTTGGGAGACAGGTCTGGGCTTGAATCTAGCTGAGTAGCCTTCCTTTCTTCATCTGTGAAACAGGATTGATAATAACTACCATTCAGGGTTGTGGGAAGATTCAATGAGATAACAGAGGTAAAGTGCTAGGCACTCAGTAGGAACTTGATGTATATGAACTCTTTTCCCCCTTGTCTTTGCTTGCCAATTTTTATATGACTTTTTTTATCCCTTTTACCACTCCCCCCCTTTATTACAAATAGCATTATATATGTCTCTCTAGGTTCTTGGGGTTTGCGGCTGGTTCATCCCTGGTTTTCTCAGGGTTTGTTACCTCTCCGTTTCCATAGTGATTTCTCAGTGATCTGTTTCTATTTCTGCTCTGTCTGACCATCTTCCTGTTTTGTCTTTTTTCCTTTCCTGGTTACTTTTTTTTTTTTTTTTGGAAGTGCTTACATACCAAAGCAACATGGACAGGGAACCAGAGCAGAGCAGTGAAGCCCGTGGGGTCTGGCTCTACCAGAGAGAGGAAATCTCCCCAGGTGGCGAACATTCCCTCATTCATGGTCTAAGTTGATGGAGAAGTCCCATTGGTGACAGCAGACGACACTTCCTGGGTGCAGCCTGGTAGGATGCTCCCATGCAGAATCATTTCTTGCCTCTCCAACTCTTGAAGGCCTTAGACAGCCTGATCCACACACAGCACACCCCCATGGCAGGATCTGGAGTCTGCTCTCTGCTCTCCTCCAGGAGACTAGAACCTTTGGGGCCAGGGGTGGGTTTTGTACAGAGCTACCCACAGTGCCCACCCAGATCCTGGCAGACTAGAGGCTCAGAGGGACATAGCATCAATATGGGGCAGGGGTGGGGGGAGGGTTGGGGCTCTACCTACACAGGGCAAATCAGTAATGAAGCACTTCCTGTACTTAGGTAGGGCAGTGAGCAAAATGCTGCACACACAACAATCTCAAGGGGTTCTCCAAAACAGCCCTACCCTGGGTATTACACTCTCAATCTCAAGCAGTGAATAGTCATTCGCTACAAAGAAGAGCGAAGGCCAGTTTCATGGCAGCAGAAAACGAGAGGGGACTGAAGGTGGTCAGAGCAGAATGTTAGATTACCTGCTGTCCGTGGTAGAACACGGCAAGGAGGAACATGGTCATCAGCAGCAGCGACGCCTCCTTGGTCCCCAGGAAGTCTCTGTTGGAAGAAGAAATGCAAATGGCGGTGTGGTTCCTGACAACCACAGAGGGACTCCAAGGGCACTCGTTAGGACAGATTCAGAAATGAGTGGGCATGAAAGAAACAGGCCCTCACTTCCTGAGCACTCCCTGGGCCATAGGGACTACTCTGAGGGCTTTCACAGAGGCTGATGCAGAAATCGGTTGGCCCTCATGGGTGTGAGCTCACTCAGGTCAGACCTGGGGGAAGACTGTCGAGTCTAGCATTTTGGCAGTGTGCTCACATTCACAGTGGCGTCTTCTATTTGCAGAACACTTTCTCTAGATTTCAAAGAGCTCTTATACTTTCTTGTTCAAAAATCCATGTGAAGACCAGGATCCCCGCCCCCCACTCCCTTTTTTAGATGTTAGCCTTTTAAGAGATAGGTATGTAGTGCTTGCTATGTGGCGGTCCTGTTCTACGTGCTGTAAGAATCACACTTAGATTCTTTTATATCAATTCTGTGAATTGGACACTTAACTTCTATCAATATTTGAAATTCTTATATCAATTCTAGGAATTGGGCACTGTTGTTGCCCCCGTTTCAATTCTTATACCCTTGCCAGGCTTCCATTGGCTAAAAAAGAACACTGAAAATAAAAACGCTCAAGACAAGTCATCTCTATGGTGCTGTGACTTGCTTTCTATCACCTTCTGTTCTATCCCCCAAGTGTCTCCACCTCAGGCAACACTCCCGCATCCATTCACCTAGGCAATGTCCCCATGTCCATTGACCCAGGTGCTTGAGCCAAAAACAGAAACAAAATTAGGAGTCAGCCCTCACCACTCTAATATCCCAGTCCTGTCTGCTCTTCCACCAAAATATATCCCTGGTCCATCCACTTCCCTCCATCTCCACCTCCACCCCCTGAGTGCAGCCACCATGATTCCCACTAGCATCCTCATGTTACCCTCTACAATAGTTTTTTATATGGCTGCCAGTATATTTTTTGTCACTAAAACTAGTTCATGCCACTCCTTTGTTTTATCACCTCTAAATCACAAGCACACATATTCTCAGAACTCACTCGGAATAACTTAATGCTGATGTGGTTTAAGGACACAATGGGGCCATCATAGATGAGATGCAGTACTTGGAGGAGTAAAGTGAGCATTAATATGGCTGCACCCAGGCAACCTCCGGCTTTCCCTTTTCTATTCCTGCTAGATACTAGCGGGAGGGCATGGGGGCAAGAACTCAGCCGCAAAGGCCAGCTTCTCATCTAGCTTTATGCTAAAAGACCCTCCCAGCTTACAGAGGGCCAGGCCCAGTCCAGGTCTCCAGGTAGACCAGGACTTAGGAATGGAAACATGCTTTCTCTTGGAGGAGGGATTCAGGTTTATGAATTCCTAGTTCCATCTGCTTTGCCTCGGAGATGAGATGCTAATATTAGATGTTACTCATTATTGTGTTTCTTTTCTATAGCCCCAGCAAAGCACATAATTACTGAGCATCTACTGTGTGCCAGGCACATGCTGGGATAAAGAAATGAAGAAGGCACATTGTCTTTGGCCTCAAAAGAGTCCAGTAAAAAAAAAAAAGAACCAAATAGACAGATAACTTCATAACACAATACACTCCATAGTAGGGATACATCCTTGTTGCCATGGGAATACATAGAAAGAGAAAGTAGCCTGAGCTGGATGTTCAGGAAGACTCAAGAACTTAGTCTTAAAGGATGGTAAGAATCTGGGAGGAGAAGGTGGGCTGAGCTCTACAGGTACGGAACATATATCTTGCTTAGCTAGCTGGTTTACAAGCCTCTAGTGTAAGGATAATAAGAAAATATCAGAAGTCAAGTCAAGTTTGAGGCCATGGACAGGCTCAGCAGGACAGAGTGTGCAGCTCTATTGGAGCTGTCCACTACCACCAGTGCTGAAGTGAAGATGGTAGGACTGTGAGCTCCGTATTGTCATCCAGCATTTTAGGGACTAGGATTCATTGACTCACAGTCACTATAGTGCTTGTTTTTCTTTGGGGGGCGGGGATAGGCATATCCTGGTATCATTCTTTCCTCCATGTCTCTAATTCCCGGGCCCCTGAAGTTTGTGGACTCCTGAAAAAAACTATTAAAGACATGAGTTTTGTAACTCATGTAGACCCAGTTTCCAATATCAGCTCTGCTACTAACCAGTTGTTTGACCTTGGACAAGCCATTTCATATCTCTGGGCTACAGTTTGTTGCCCTGTGAAAGGCTCTAGCAGTGTTTTACCTCCATCACTGTGAGGATTAAATGGGCTAATCTTGGCAACATGCTTGGTTGGCATGGTGCATGGCCCACGTCTCCCTCTCTGTGCCCCATTAAGCTCCCAGCACATGATCTTGCTCCTGGTGGTGGTGGTTTTTTAAAAAAAAATCACTGGCACACATAGTTTCAATGGGAAATGCCCGTTGTTTAGCTCCTCCTGAATGCGGCCCAAACTCCTGGTTTAACTGGCACTTCTAATATCCTTTTCTTTGTGATGCAGATGACTTTTTTAAGCCTGGCAGTTTATCACTTAAAACATACTTTCAAGAGGAAACATAAATACCTCTTGAATCATTTTGAAAGCGGTGGTTGAGCGAAAACAGAGAGATGACTAGCTCAAATTCAGAAGAAAAGTAAATGAAAATTATGAATTATCTTTGAGTCTTTCTGATGTATGTCAGGTGGAAAAAATATGGACTGAGTAGAGACCACAGAATACGCACAGTAAGTCAGCCAGGTCAAGGAACATCCAGAGAGAGTTGGGATTTGCATTTAGGAATTGTGTGTGTGTGTGTGTGTGTGTGTGTGTGTGTGTGGCTTCTATGATTATTTGAAGTATTTCCAAAGAAAGCCAAATGGCTGAAATCTGCATAAAATTATAATGCTTTTCTTGATATTGGGTGACAGAGACTTAAAACAAAGGACATTTAAACTAATTTATTTGTATTAATAAAATTGAATTAATACTACCATCTCCCTACGTTAACAGAGAAGAACATAACGAAGTGAAAACACACATTGGATAATGTCATTTTCAGAGCTATAACAATCTGTAGACATCATCTTATCTGATGTCTCACAAAATTAATATTTAATTTGTGTTACTCCTTACAGAAGTATTTACGCTAATTGTAGTAAACATAGAAGCTACTACAAATTCACAAATAAAAAAACAAAAATTGTCCTTAATTAAGCCTACAACCCAGAGAAAACAATGGTTAATATTTTGAGGTCAACTAAATGTCATTTCCTTTTCCTTTGTGCAAAAATATGTTTATGTTTACAAATTTAGGATTGTATGGTTCATACTTTTTTGTCACCCACTTTTGCACTTAGTATATATCCTAAAAATAATGCCATGTAATTACTTTTACAATGTGAATTTAATGGATCTATTTTATTCCATATTTGTGTATCATTACACAATATGTTATTACTCCTTGCAAGCCTCTTATTTCACAGGTAGAAGACTGAGGCCCAGGGAGGAGAAGTCACTTGCCCAAGGTTACGCAGCTGATTTGTGTCGGAGCCTGAATGAGAATTCACATCTCAGGCACCAGGTTCAGAGCTTTTGCCATTGTGCATCTGGAGCCTAATTTTTAGTTTGCTATTAGCTCTCATTTCCTCCGTGAAACCCAAAATAAACTAGCCAGTTTGAATTTATCTTTTATTCTATTGTCGTACTGATGACTGCGTTTGCTAAGTGCTGATTTGATGCCATACCTGTAATAACACTTTACATACACTGCCAGTTCTAATTGTCACACCAACAATTAAGATGCTATTATTCCTGGGCCGGCCGAGTGGCGCGATGGTTAAGAACTGGCTTGGGACGCCAGAGGGCCCGGTTCGGATCCCACATATGAGGGCCAGTGACACTGCCCTCTACAGCTAAGATGCTGAACAACAGCTCAACCTGGAGCT